>NW_025119420.1:0-1041 GCF_004010195.1 Chiloscyllium plagiosum
AGACATTGAATGAGGGAGTGCAGTTTGGTTCATGAAATTCATGATTTAAGTTCGTTTCAATGAATCAACAAATAATGTTTGTTTCGTTTAATGGACGAATGCAGTTTGATTCACTGAATGAATACTTTAATTTCGAGATAGTGAATGCATGACAGAAGCTCTATTCATTGAATTTACAAGTGATTGAATGAATGAGTGCAGTTTGATTCATTGAATGAAAGAATACAGATAGATTCATTAAATTAATGAGAAGTTTCCTTCATTGACACGTTTGATTCTTGGAATGAACTGTTGAAGTTTGACACATTAAATAAATTAATGCAGTTTGATGAGTTTAGTTTATTTCATTGACTGAATGAACGATTGATGTCAGCATCATTAAGTGAATGAATGCCGTTTGATTCATTGACTGAATGAGTGGTTTGATTCATTTAATCATTAAATGAGCAACGTGCAATTCCATGAATGAATGAATGAAGTTTTATTTAATAAATTAATTCATACAGTGTGATTCATTGAAGGAATGAGTGAAGTTTGATTCATTGAATGAAAGAAAGTAGTAAGTTTCAATGAATCAATGAATACCGTAAGATTCATTGAATGAAAGATTGAAGAATAATTCAATGATAACATGAATGCAGTTTGATTCATTGAATGCTTGTGTTAAGCTCAAGACAGTGAATGTATGATAGAAGCTCTACACATTGGATTAACACATTCAGTCTGTCTCACTTTGAATGAATGAGTGCAGTTTGGTTCAGTAAATAAATAAGTGCAGTTTAATTCATTGAATGTATGATTTAAGTTTGTTTAATTCAATCAAGGAATAACGTTTGATACGTCGAATGAACGATTGAAGTTTGTGTCATTAAAGGAATGAATGCAGTTTGATCCTTTGAATGAATGAGTTTAGTTTGTTTCGTTGAATCAATTAAGAACGTTTGATTCATTGAATAAACGACGATGTCAGTTTGCTTCATTAAATGCATGAGTCAAGTTTGTTTCATCTAATCAATAAACAACGTTTAAGTTATTGAATGA
>NW_025119421.1:0-1041 GCF_004010195.1 Chiloscyllium plagiosum
TCTGTCTTAATCAAGGGCTATCAAAAAATTTCCAGTCGCATCGGTGACTTAAGTAATTTGTTTTCATTTTTTTATCAATTCGTTAATTTGAGGTGAGTGCCATTTACCGAGCCAAAAGTTATATTTAGTCACTAGTTGCCTCAGGAAAAATAGTATTTGCTGTGTTAATGATCTGCTGCCGTGCTCCTCAGGATGGACGTGCTTGTTGGTTTCAACCGTGCTGTCACAGTACGTTTGGTGATTTTTGCAGTGCACGTGGTAAACAGAACTCGTAAGGAACTGCTTGAAGTTAGTAATAATGAAAAGAAGGTAGTTGAGAAAGAAATCGTGTCAGAACATGCATAGAGACTAATGATCGACCATGTGATTGGAAAAAAATTATGACAAATACAAAATTATACGGTTAAATGGAAAATAATTGCATAGAATTAATAAGAGTCCACAGTGACATAAAAAAAGCAGTAGGATCCAAATGTTCTCATGCGAGAATTTTAAGCCATGTTTGTACAGATGGAGTAAGTAGTAAGGAAGATTCATCTGTTATTGTACGTAGAATTGAATATACATTTAGAGCACAAATCTGTAATATCCAGGATTCCAGTGATTTCATAATCTCAGTTGGCTGGGAGTTGGATTCGCAGTACAGAATGATGACCATTGTATGATTTGAATTCCCGCTCCAGCTAATTTGTTTAAGTGTTGAATTCATTGAAGAGCTCGGCCGCAATGATTATCTAACCAATGAACAGAATATTATGTTCAAGGTAGCATTTCCACATTGGGCGCCCTATCACTGGAGAATTACAGAGGGATCGAAGCTGGGGCTTAAATTATTTTGAGTTTGAATCACAAATAAAGAAACCTTGCTTCTAAGTTCCGTTGGTACTTCGGCATGGAAATGCATTGTTTGTCATTAATTCAAAGCAGTGGTGCATACAGATCATGTCATAAGTAGACCAGCCTCTCTCTGACCAAACCTGCAACATGATGAACGGTTATGGTCGTCTCATGTAACGAAATAGATCCGAGTGATTTAAGAAG
>NW_025119422.1:0-1041 GCF_004010195.1 Chiloscyllium plagiosum
GTGGAGACACGGCATTGTAAAAGCATGGAGACATGGCATTGTTAAAGCATGGAAACACGGCATTGTTAAAGCAGAGAGACAGGGCATTATTAAAGCATAGACACACGGCATTGTTAAAGCTTCGGGACACGGCATTGTTAAAGAATGAACACATGGCACTGTTAAAGCTTGGAGACACGGCATTGTTAAAGCATGAATATATGGCACTGCTAAAGCATGTAGACATGGCATTGTTGAAGCATGGAGACACGGCCTTGTTAAAGCATGGAGACACGGCATTGTTAAAGCATGGAGACACAGCATTGTTTAAGCATGGATACACGGCATTGCTAAAGCATGGAGACACGGCTTTGTTAAAACATGGAGACATAACATTATGAAAGCATGGACACATTGCATTGTTAAAGCATGGAGACACGGCATTGTTAAAGCATGGAGACACAGCATTGTTAAAGCATGGAGACACGGCATTGTTAAATCATCGAGACAAGGTTTTGTTAAAGCATGGAGACAACATTATTAAAGCATGGACACATTGCATTGTTAAAGCATGGGGACACGACATTGTTAAAGCATGGACCCACGGCATTGTTAAAGCATGGAGACACGACTTTGTTTAAGCATGGACACAAGGCATTGTTAAAGCATAGAGACACGGCAATGTTAAAGCATAGAGACACGGCATTGTTAAAGCTTGGAGACACGCCATTGTTAAAGCATGGCCACACGGCATTGTTAAAGCATGGAAACTCGGCATTGTTAAAGCATGGAGACACGGCATTTTCAAAGCATGGACGCACGGCACTGTTAAAGCATGGACACATGGCACTGTTAAAGCATGGACACATGACATTGTTAAAGCGTGGACACATAGCATTGTTAAAGCATGGACACATGGCATTGTTAAAACATGGAGAGACGGTATTGTTTAAGCATGGACACGCAGAACAGTTATAACCTGGTAGACACAGCATTGTTAAAGCATAGAGACACGGCATTGTTAATGCATGGACACGTGGAATTATTAAAGCATGGAGATAC
>NW_025119423.1:0-1041 GCF_004010195.1 Chiloscyllium plagiosum
TCAGTGAAGAAGATTAGCTCAGAGTAAAACGGGACCTTGATCGGATTGGCCAATGGGCCAAGAAGTGACATACGAAGTTTAATTTAGTTAAATGTGAGTTGTTGCATTTTGGTAATGTAAAGCATGGCAGGACATAAGCAATTAATGTTCGAGTCCTGGGGAATGTTGCTGCACAAAGAGACCTCGGGGTGCAGGCTCATAGTAATTTGAAAATTGAGTCAGAGGTAGACAGGCTGGTGAAAAACACACTTCCCTTCACTGCTCAGTGTATTGATTATTGGAGTTGGGATGGCATGTTGTACCGGAAAGGACGTTGGTCAGGCCACATTCAGAATACTGCATGCAATTCATCTTGCTCTGCTGTAGGAAGGATGTTGGTAAACTTGAGAGGATGCAGAAAAGACTTGCAACAATATTGCCAGGACTGGATAGTTTGATGTACAGGGGGAGGCCTTACAGACAGTTCATTTTTCTCTGGCGCATTGGAGGCCAATGGGTGAAATTACAGAAATTTATAAAATCATGAGGGACATGGATAGAATGAATAGCCAAGCTCTTTTTCCCAGAATAGGGTAACGTTTAAGATAAGAGGTGAAAGATTTGAAAGAGCCCTTAGGATAAACATTTTCATGCATACAGTGGTGTGTGCATGGAGCGACCTGTTAAAGAAACGGATGGAGGCTGTGAGATATACAATATTAAAAAGACATCTGGATGAGCATGTTATAAGGGAGAATTTAAAGGGATATGGGACAAATGTTGGGAAATAAAAGTAGATCAAATTAGGATAAATTTACAGAAGAGGAGAAATTCTAAAAGCATCTTTCGAGTGGGAATTCTCTTCCTCAGACGTTTGTGGTTCCGCTCTGGTTACATTTATTCAAACTCAATTAGCTACGTACTTGATAGAGAAGTTGGTCTCGAATAATGGGGTACCAACAGGAAAGTGGGGCTGAGACCACAACCTGATCAGTTGCGATCTTAGTGACAGATGGAGAAGACCGAAAATGTCCAATAACCCACTCCTGCTCTTTTGTCCTG
>NW_025119424.1:0-1041 GCF_004010195.1 Chiloscyllium plagiosum
CATTGAGCTCAATCATTTTAAACCCTGCCCCACGTGCACATACCATTCGTTCCAAAGGCGGATCGTTTGCCCAGATCCATTAGACCTGCTGATTGTGTTCCGATATTTCTGCTTTTCTCTGGTTAATTTTGTTCTGTTCTGATCGCCAGCCTTCAGGAAACGTGTGATTGCACGGGAGGGTGGTACCTGAGCTCGACCATTTCCCCTGAAAAGTTAAGCGAAAGTGAGGGCTGCAGGTGCTGGAGCTCAGAGTCGAAAGTGTAGTACTGGAAGAGCACAGCACGTCAGACAGCATGTGAGGAGCAGGAGAATCGATGCTACGGGCACAAGCCACGGCCATTCCATTACCAGCCGATGCCTGGAGGAAGAACGTCTCATATTCCACCTTAGGACCCCACAACCACACGGGATAAATGTGTATTTCAACAGCTTCCTCGTTTCACCTCCCCCCACATTATCCCAGTCCAAAGCCTCCAACTCGGCACTGCTCTCTGGACCCGGCCATCAATCCCCATCTGAACTATCACTTTCTCCATCACCTTCATCCACCTATCGCTTTCCCAGCTACCTGACCACTAACCCCATTCCCCTCCCTCAAACCCCACACAAAAGTCTCATTCCTGACGAATGGCATGCCCGAAACATCGAGTCTCCCGCTCCTCGGATTCTGCCTGACCGGCTGTGCTTTTAAAACACTACACTCTCGTCACTGCAAATTTAGATGAGCTCGATTGGGGCTCTTAATCTGAGACCGGAGAAATCTGAGAGAGGATTGATTACCGTGCACAGAAAGGGAATAGATACGTGCGACAGGAATAAAAGTATAATGGGAAGGGTTAATAACCAGGGATATAGATGAAACGCTAGAGAGAGGATATTCAGAGAAGATATAGGAAGAACGTTTGTATCCTGAGAGTGTTGTTTGTCTGAAACTCACTGTGTGAACGTATGGTAAATCTAAGAGTCCTCAGAACACTTCGGGAGTATTTAGCCAAACACTTGAGGAGTTAGAGCATGTACGGTTAAGGACCGGGTACTGGA
>NW_025119425.1:0-1041 GCF_004010195.1 Chiloscyllium plagiosum
TTGAGCCTCAGTCAGTGACACGGATTGAACCGCAATCAGTGACAAGTACTGATCCTCTATCAGTGACAGGGAATGAATCTCACACAGAGAAAGCGATTGACCATGTCAGTGACAGGGATTTAACCTCAGTCAGTGACAGGGATTGAGCCTCAGTCACTGACAGGGATTGAGCCTCAATCAGTGACAGGGATTGAATCTCAGTCAATGACAGGGACTGAACCTCCGTCGGTGACAGGGATTGAACCTCAGTCAGTGACAGGGATTCAATCTCAGTCAGTGACAGGGATTGATCCTCATTCAGTGAAAGGGATTGATTCTCAGTCAGTGACAGGGATTCAATCTCAGTCAGTGACAGGGATTGACCATCATGTCAGTGACAGGGATTGAATCTCAGTCAGTGACACGGATTGAACCGCAGTCAGTGACAGGTACTGAACCTCAGTCAGTGACAGGGACTGAATCTCACTCAGAGAATGGGATTGATCTTATCAGTGCCAGGGATTGAACCTCAGTCAGTGAAAGGATTTCAGCCTCACTCATTGACAGGGATTGAGCCTTAGTCAGTGACAGGGATTGAACATCAGTCAGTGACAGGGATTGAATCTCAGTCAGTGACAGGGATTGAACCTCAGTCAGTGACAGGGATGGAACCTCAGTCACTGACAGGGATTGAGCCTCAGTCAGTGACAGGGATTGAATCTCAGTCAATGACGGGGATTGACAATCAGTCAGTGACAGGGATTGACCCTCATGTCAGTGACAGGGATTGAATCTCAGTCTGTGAAAGGGATTGACCCTGTGAGTGACAGGGATTGAGCCTCAGTCAGTGACAGTGATTGAACCTCAGACAGTGACACGGATTGAACCGCAGTCAGTGACAGGTACTGAACCTCAGTCAGTGACAGGGACTGAATCTCACTCAGAGAATGGGATTGATCTTATCCGTGCCAGGGATTGAACCTCAGTCAGTGAAAGGAATTCAGCCTCAGTCTTTGACAGGGATTGAGTCTTAGTCAGTGACAGGGATTGAACATCAGTCAG
>NW_025119426.1:0-1041 GCF_004010195.1 Chiloscyllium plagiosum
TCGGCAAGAGAGTGGAGTTGAGCCCTGTAGTAGGTCAGCCATGTTCTTATTAAATGACAGCGTCAGCTTGAGGGGCCGATTGACCTACTCCTGTTCCTATTTATTAATTTCACATGTCATGCTTTTGGAAAGTAACGGGTAATTTTGCTGGAAATCGTGTTGTGCAATGTTGCATTCAGGGAGAGCAGAGGATTTGTTGTTTTAACCCTGGGTGGGGTATGTGGCTGTATTCCCAGCGTATCTGGGTCTTCAACATGACCCACATCTGGAGCAGAAGTTACAGAGAGAGTAAGCCTAGAAACAGGGACTGGGGGGTGGGGGTGGTGGACACTTCCTGATCCAGCCTGGATTTTCCAAGTACATTTCAAAAACTACAGCTAACCATCGGAGTGACCTCGATCTTCCCCTGTTTCGCAAGTCCGAGGGCTGAATGGAACATCAGAACATAGGGCTGAGGGACACAAGTGAGCCATTCAGCCATTTCAAACTACTCCACTAGTAAATAAGGTCATGGCTCATCTCATTGTGGTCCCAGCTGCACTTTTCTTTCCATGCACCATTATCCCTGATTCACCTGTCCATGGAAAATCAGACAAAGCCAGCTTCGATGTAATATAAAGGTCCAGCCACCCCAAACTTCTGCGAAAGAGAATTCCCACTTGACTGAAATCGCAATTTGTGGATTTATCCTAATTCCTGCTCTGACGGATGTTGGAGGGTATCACTGTTTCCTTTTCTCATCCCATTCCTACACTGCTGACACCAAATTTTAAATGTAACCAGGTTGGTGATATGGCCGATGATAAAGTTCTCAGACTGAGTCAGGTTCAGTGACTGGAACAAGTCAGGCAGATTTATTTAGTTCGCCACAAGTAACTAACAAAACTAACGGATGTACATTGTGGATCTGTGGTTAGCACTGATACCTCCCGTCACCAAGTAGCTGCGTTCAGTTCCAACCTCGCGCAACCCTCTATGTGGATTTTGAACATTCTCCCCATGTCTATATGGATTTCCTCCCAGTGTTCTAGTTTCCTCCCA
>NW_025119427.1:0-1041 GCF_004010195.1 Chiloscyllium plagiosum
AGGAAAGTGGAGTTGTGGTTCAAATCAGATTGGCCACGATGTCACTGAAAGGCAGAGTAGGCTTGATCCTTGTGTGTATGTTCAGATAAATGAGGCTCTGTTCCCATTCATTACCTAAGAACAGCTCGACATTCAACCAGAATGACTCTCAGTTCCTTCAGAAAACTTCAAACCAATGGAATCCCATACGGTCTAATGTGACCATTACATGTTTGGAAATTTACTGATGAATAACATCCACTCTGAGATGGAAAGTAAGTTAAACATGGGCTACAATTTGCTTTTGGAAGTGGACAGGAGGGATATGGAGAATGAACACTTGTGAAAGATTGTTGGGAGAGAATGTATAAGTTGAGTCTTTCATTTCTTGTCTGTGTAACAATGATGGTTCTTTTACAAGGTTACTGGGCCTTTGAGGTTAATTCCAGAGAGGAGATAATTGGCCAGGCTCAAGCTAAGCTGGATTTGAATGGTTTATTTGGGCCCTTTATGTTTACCCCTAACAGAGAATGTTTCCGGCCAAAGGCTTTCATGTCTTAAAACAAAACTGGTATAATCAAAGAGGAGAGGCCAGCTAGCTGTGTTGCCAGCCTTTGTTTAGATTAGACTTAGTTCAGCAGCAGTGTGAATGAAGAAAGGATGCTGGCACAAGTCCAGTCTGGTACTGTTCCTCTTTCTGCCCTTCTGATTTCATAACCTGGAAGGTTTTTGTGTCATTTTTACTCTTTGTGCTAAGAGGTCTGTTTATTGGGACTGTTGCAAGTATTTTGGAACAGCATCATTAAGTCAGGATAGCCTGTCGGGTTCGGATAGGATAAGTTGTTCAGGTATTCTATTTTCAGTTCGTTGTGTTTCATGCTGTAATTTTGTAAATAAATTGTTTGTTTAAAACTTGGCAGTCGGACCAGCTAATTCTCTCTGGTTTATCCACTATACACTTATCTAAAACAAATAGAAAACTGATGGTCTGGGCTACCTGCTTAAAAATGTTTTGAAGGGTTGGATCTTGTCCATAACAAAGGTCAAATCAGCGTCAGAGTT
>NW_025119428.1:0-1041 GCF_004010195.1 Chiloscyllium plagiosum
TGTGATCCTGGTGCGCTGAGTCAGCAGTGCAAAACACCGAGCCACCACGTGTTACTTGAAGGAGAAACAATGATACCGTTTGATCAAATAACTCGTAAGTATGGACAACCTAGTAGAGACTTCTTCTGTTTCTTTTTTCCAGAATAGAGATTTGATTAAAAAACACAATTTTACAAAACACTTATAGATCTGATACTGAGAAGCAGGTGATTATTTTAAAGAATACCATCTCTGTCAGTACCCGTTTCCATTTGTTGGAGAGTGTCCCTGCAGACAAGACTGGGAAGCTTCGTGACGTCTGTGCGAGAGAGTTGGGGGTTTAGATCTTTTCAGAGACATGCGAGGATATTTGTGAAAATGGTCAAAGGATTTTGATCTGTAATAGAACCCACTCCATGCAGTTGAAAATTATTCATAGGGTCTATCTGACCCCAGATTTTCTCTCAAAATTCAAAGTGGGATTATCTTCAGCATATCCAAAATGCAGAATGACTACAAACACTCTTACTCATTGCATGTGGTCCTGTTGCAGGCTTCGTATACATTGGAGCACTGTGTTAGGTGTGGTAGAGTGGGCTTTGGGGACCGAATTGGAGATGAACCCGGTTTCTCTTTTCCTGGGCCTGCCCAGTGCATCTTACGCAGATGCACATGGGAAAAAAAATCCTTACTTTCTATGTTAGGAAAAATATTATGTTGTGTTGTATGTCTGAAAACTCCCCGGGTCTGTTGAGACTTTGTAAGCTCAAAGTGGAGAATATCCCTTTGGACTTTCTCACCAGCATGGTACACCAAAAAACAGAGATTAATATAAGTCATAGAATCATAGAGTCATGGAGGTGTACAGCATGGAAACAGGCGCTTCGGTCCAACCCATCCATGCCGACCAGATATCCCAAACCAATCTAGTCCCACCTGCCAGCATCTGGCCCATAACACTCCAACCCCTTCTTATTATTTCACCCATCCAAATGCCTCTTAAATGTTGCACTTATATCAGCCTCCCTAACATCAACTGGCAGTTCATTCCATACACGTACC
>NW_025119429.1:0-1041 GCF_004010195.1 Chiloscyllium plagiosum
CCCAGAGTGTAGGCTGGTGAGGGGATACAGTCCAGAGTGTAGGCCGGTGTGGGGATACAGTCCCAGAGTGTAGGCACGTGTGGGGAAACAGTCCCAGAGCAGAGGCCCGTGGGGAAACAGTCCCAGAGCAGAGGCCGGTGTGGGGAAACAGTTCCAGAGCAGAGAACGGTGTGGGGAAACACTCCCAGAGCAGAGGCCGGTGTGGGGATACAGTCCCAGAGTGTAGGCCGGTGTGGGGAATACAGTCACAGAGCAGAGACCAGCGTGTGGAACCAGTCCCAGAGCAGAGGCCGGTGTGGGGAAACAGTTCCAGAGCGGAGGCCGGCACACGGAGACAGTCCCAGAGCAGAGGCTGGTGTGGGGAATCAGTCCCAGAGCAGAGGCTGGTGTGGGGAATCAGTCCCAGAGCAGAGGCCGGTGTTCGGAAACAGTCCCAGAGCAGAGGCTGGCGCGGGGAAACTGTCCCAGAGAGTAGGCCGCTGTTCGGAAACAGTCCCAGAGCGGAGGCTGGTTTGGGGAAACAGTCCCAGAGTGTAGGCCGGTGTGGGGAAACAGTCCCAGAATAGAGGCCGGTGTGGGGAAACAGTCCCAGAGCAGAGGTCGGTGTGGGGAAACAGTCCCAGAGCGTAGGCCGGTGTCAGGAAACAGTGCCCGAGCGGAAGCCGGTGTGGGGATGCAGTCCTAGAGTGTAGGCCGGTATGGGAAAACAGTCCCAGAGCATAGGCCGTTGTGGAGAAACAGTCCCAGAGCAGAGGCCGGTATGGGGATACAGTCCCAGAGTGTAGGCCGGTGTGGGGATACAGTCCCAGAGCAGAGGTCAGTGTGGGGAAACAGTCCGAGAGTGTAGGCCCGTGTGGGGAAACAGTCCTAAAGTGTAGGCCGATGTGGGGAAACAGTGCCAGAGTGTAGGCCGGTGTGGAGAAACAGTCCCAGAGAGTAGGCCGGTGTCAGGAAACAGGACCAGAGCGGAAGCCAGTGTGGGGATGCAGTCGTAGAGTGTAGGCATGTGTGGGGAAACAGTCCCAGAGCAGAGGCCGGTGT
>NW_025119430.1:0-1041 GCF_004010195.1 Chiloscyllium plagiosum
TCCTGACAGTGCGGCATTCCCTCAGTACTAAACACATGGCAATGCGGCCCTCCTTCAGTACTAAACTCCTGACAGTGTGGCCGTCCAACAGAACGAAACTCAAGACAGTGTGGGCATCCTTCAGAACTAAATTCCTGACAGTGCAGCCCTCGTTCAGTACGAAACTCCTGACAGTGCGGCCTTCCCTCAGAACTAAACACCTGACAGTACGGCCCTCACTCAGAACTAAACCCCTGACCGTGCAGCCCTCCCTCAGTACTAAACTCCTGACAGTGCGGCCCTCCCTCAGAACTAAACTCCTGACATTGCAGCCCTACCTCAGTACTAAACTCCTGACAGTGCATCAATCCGTCAGTACTAAACTCCTGACATTGCAGCCCTCCCACAGAACTAAACTCCTGACAGTGCGGCCCTCGTTCATTACTAAACTCCTGACAGTGCGTCCCTCTCTCAGAAATAAACTCCTGACAGTGCAGCCCTCCCTCAGGCCTAATCTACTCTCAGCACGGGCCTCCCTCAGTGCTAAACTCATGACAGTGCAGCATTCTGTCAGTACTAAACTCCAGAGCGCGCGGCATTCACTCAGAACTAAGCAGCTGATAGCACGGCCCTCCCTCAGAAATAAACTCCTGACAGCACAGCCCTCCCTCAGTGCTAAACTCCTGACAGTGCGGCCCTCCCTCAGTACTGGTCTCCTGACAGTGCGGCCCTCCCTCTGAACTAAACTCCTGACAGTGCGGCCGTCCAACAGAACGAAACTCCTGACAGTGCGGCCGTCCCTCAGACTTAAACTCAAGACAGTGTGTGCATCCTTCAGAACTAAATTCCTGACAGTGCAACCCTCGTTCAGTACGAAACTCCTGACAGCGCGGCCCTCCCTCATTACTGAACTCCTGACAGCGTGGCCCTCCCTCAGAAATAAACACCTGACAGTGTGGCCCTCCCTCAGTACTGAACTCCTGACAGTGTGGCCCTCCCTCAGAACTAAACACCTGACAGTGCGGCCATCCTCAGAACTAAACCCCTGACAGTGCAGCCCTC
>NW_025119431.1:0-1041 GCF_004010195.1 Chiloscyllium plagiosum
GCCTGGTTTACCTGGTTTTGTTTTTTTTTAATATGTGGGGTGTCCCTTGTTTTCTCTTCCTCTCTCTTCTTCCTTCTTTTACCCCTTCCATTCTCATTTGTTATCATTCCCTTTTCATTTCTCCCTCCTAGTGCGGAGGAGGGGGTGGTTTGGGGAGGCAGGTTTTTTTTATTTTACCAGGATTGCCTAGGGTCAAAGTATGGACTAGGGTTGAGTGCCCACTTTTAATTTTCTTGTTGTAACTTTTTTTTAACTTTGTTTTGCTTGGGTTTGGGGCGTGGCTTCAGCTAGAAGGAGCCATGGAGGGGTTAGTGGGTATTATGAGTGCTCCCTGTGGGCAAGGGGGAATGTCTGCTCTTATTTGTGTTATATGTTGGTTCAGTGATTTGGTAATTTTTGTAGTTGTATTTTCAAGTTTAAGCAAACTATTTACTGTTTTCACTTGGTGCACTATGAGTAGAGTTCTTCCTCCCGGATGGGTCATGGGCTGTTTCGGACAGCTATGGCTAACCATTCATTTAAATGGTGCACCTGGAATGTTAAGGGGAGTCATTCACCGATTAAGAGAAAAAAAGATCCTCTCAAGCCTTAGAAAACAGAGGGTCGATGTAGCCTTGCTGCAAGATACACATCTAACCAATAAGGAGCACTTGAAGTTACAGCAGGGAGGGTTCAGACAGGTGCTTTTCTCATCCTTTAATTTGAAAAGTAGAGGAGTTGCTATACCCACCCAGAAGAATCTCCCATTTCACCGGTTAGACCAAACTAAGGATGAATATGGGCAGTTTATGATTCTTAAAGCTTTTATACAGGGCAAGGAGTATGGGATCTTGAATATATTGCCCCCTGGCACATTCAGGCAAATTTTTAACAGATGAGCTTTCCAAGTTGATGGTCCTTAGGGCGCGTCATACAATTATAGGGGGAGACTTTAATTGAGTTATGGAGCTCGAGGTGGACAGGATGCCCTAGGAGTCTCGCGGGTATATTCCTGCAATCCAGGCAGCTGGTGGACCTGAACAGGGAGCTGGGATTGGTGGA
>NW_025119432.1:0-1041 GCF_004010195.1 Chiloscyllium plagiosum
AAACCCTGCTGCTTTCCATGTCCTTTCCCACAACCCCTCTGTCAAGCTTTGAAGCTCTTAGCTGTTCTTCCAATATCCTAACATTTTATTTTAAATTGTTATCAATATTTTTCTGTAATTTTGCATTATAGACCAAAGCACAGGTTGAACCAACAAGGACTCCAAACACTGAACTCTGAGAACGTACACGATAAGGCAATCTACATTCTGAAACATCAAACACCCGTTAACAAATGGTTGACAAGTACAAAACAGCGGCTGAGATTAACTTGAACTCATCAAAATAAAAGGAAAGTACTCTGGAGGTAGAGCGGTGTAGGCAAGACCTGGGCAGACAGAATGGAGTTCGTTTTTTTAAAATTCTTGTTTCTATCCAGAATTTTCCTTCCACACAATGTAACCTTTTATTTCCATCACCCAAGTCACCCATCGTGTATTTATTTTCAGCTACTAACCATCACCAGTAAATTGAATAATTTATGTTCAAAGCCCCTCCCATCATCAAAGGTCTGGCAGAAGTAGGAAGAGCTAGAAGGAGATTGGAGTCATTTTTTCTTGTGGTGAAACATTACTGCTGTTCTAACACAAGGTATTTCTGAGGGATGGTCCAGTGAAGCTATGTGGATGGAACTCAGAAATAAGAAAAGCATGATTACTTTGATGCGATTATTAGTCCCCCCAGTAGTCAGAGTGAAATTGAGTAGCAAATATGTCGAAAGATCTTATTTATACGTGAGAATAATGGAATTGTAATGATAGCAAATTTTAACCTTCCAAACATAAAGTGGGATAGCCATGGTCTTAAGAGCTTGGATGGTGAGGAATTTGGTAAGTGCTAAAGTCAATTTTCTTCATTAATATGCAGATGTAACTATCACAGAAGGAGCACACCTGACCTACTCTTGTGATATAAGGCAGGGCAAGTGACTGAATGGTTAGTAGGGGAGCTTTTTGGGGCCGGGGTCATAATTCAATTAGTTGTAAAATATTTATGGAAAGGAATGGCATTATATATAAGTTAAAGTTCTTAATTGGACGAGG
>NW_025119433.1:0-1041 GCF_004010195.1 Chiloscyllium plagiosum
GTATTCTTCTATGTTCTATGTTCTATGTTCCTTACACAGAGAGACCCAGACAGGATGCAGACTCCTTACCCAGACCCAGACAGGGAGCAGACTCCTTACCCAGACAGACCCAGACAGGGAGCAGACACCTTACCCAGACAGGGAGCAGACACTTTACCCAGGCCCAGACAGGGAGCAGACACCTTACCAGGACAGGGAGCAGACACCTTACCCAGACAGACCCAGACAGGGAGCAGACACCTTACCCAGACAGACCCAGACCTGGAGCAGACTCCATATCCAGACCCAGACAGGGAGCAGACACTTGACCCAGACAGACCCAGACAGGGAGCAGACACCTTACCCAGACAGACCGAGACAGGGAGCAGACTCCTTACCCAGACCCAGAAAGGGAGCAGACTCCTTACCCAGATAGACCCAGACAGGGAGCAGACACCTTAACCAGACCAGGACCGGGAGCAGACTCCTTACCCAGACCCAGAAAGGCAGCAGGAGAAAGTGAGGTGTGCAGATGCTGGAGATCAAAGTTGAAACTTTATTGCTGGAACAGCACAGCAGGTCAGGCAGCATCCAGGGAACAGGAGATTCGACGTTTCGGGCACAGGCCCTTCCTGAAGAAGGGCCTGTGCCCGAAACGTCGAATCTCCTGTTCCCTGGATGCTGCCTGACCTGCTGTGCTGTTCCAGCAATAAAGTACCAGAAAGGCAGCAGACTCCTTACCCAGACAGACCCAGAAAGGGAGCAGACACCTTACCCAGATGCAGACAGGGAGCAGACACCTGACCCGGACAGACCCAGACAGGGAGCAGACACCTTACCCAGACAGACCCAGACAGGGAGCGGACACCTTACCCAGACAGACCCAGACAGGGAGCAGAGACCTTACCCAGACAGACCCAGACAGGGAGCAGACACCTTACCCAGACAGACCCAGACAGGGAGCAGACTCCTTACCCAGACAGGGAGCAGACTCCTTACCCAGACAGACCGCAGACACCTTACCCAGATAGGGAGCAGTCACCTTACCCAGACAGACGCAGA
>NW_025119434.1:0-1041 GCF_004010195.1 Chiloscyllium plagiosum
ATACTTTGAAAGTGAAGAGATGTTTTTGGAACAGTAAAGGAATTAAGGGTTACAGTGAGAGGGTGGGTAAGTGGAGCTGAGGCCATGAATAGATCAGCCATGATCTTATTGAAAGGCGGAGCAGGCCCGAGGGGCCAGATGGCCTACTCCTGCTCCGAGTTCTTATGTTCTTGTGTCTGCCTGGTGTCATACTTTAACTGCAGCTTGTAAATCCAGACATTTGCTCTTCCATTGGTTTACTTCTTTCTCCAACACTGCGTGCTGAGTATCCTCTATCCTCGCTCACACTGGGGCTGAAATTGCTCCATGTGTAGCGTCCTCTAGCTCCTTACAGACAATTTTTAACTCCTGCTCTGTCCCTAATAACTGCCCTAAACAGCACATGATCGCTGTGACCTACTAAGTCTGGAAACCTTCTTCCCTTGAACTTTCCTAAGACCATCCCAATACTTCTGCCCGAGGGATCCTGGTTCCGTTTTAACATTACAACATTCTGCCCAAATCAGCCACTTTTTGTTATTGACATACTGTCTCAGTTTGGTTTCCCATACAGGACAATCCTCTGCTCTGGTCCCTGTCTTTGCCATTTCAATTAAACAGAAAGAGTATCGGGGGGTGGAATGGACTGAGGGTACCGCTGCTGTTACTTTCTTGGTCCTAATACCACTGGGTCTCTACCAACTTTTCGGTGTTTTTCCTGACCTACCCCAAACATACACAGACCCAGTTGTTTGTTGGACTAGAAGTAAAAACCTGTTGGCTTTACCTTTTCAAGAACAGTTCAGTTTTGACCTTTCTAATCGGATTGATTCACTTGGGACTCCTGACCTTCGTGTGGGACAGCTGTCCTCTTAACAAGTGGCTCAGGCAAAATTGCACGGAGTGTCAGGTTGGACAGGATTCGATTTCAGAGCAACAAAGGCACGACATATCGAGGTCCCATCTGGGGTGCCAATTTGTTATACCTGCCACACAGTGTGTTTAAAATCTGATTTTCAGCAAAAGAATTGGAAGACAAAAATATTTGGTTGTTGAACACAA
>NW_025119435.1:0-1041 GCF_004010195.1 Chiloscyllium plagiosum
CAAGCTTGCTGCAGTGTTTTACTGAAACTCACAGCAAGCTGGGAGAACAACAACTTATTTTACGCTTGGGGTCGCTGCAGCCCTCTGGGCCCAATATCGAATGCAATAATTTCAGAGCCTGAATTCTCCCATTTCCGATCCCCCGACACCACAAACCAGGCCTTGTTATCATAGAGCCTGCCATTATAGATCAGTCCCTATGATCAGCTAATTCCACTCCCAGTCAGATTGGTATCAATGTCTTTGTCTGTTGAACTGTTCTTTCTCTCTTTCTCTGTGCTCTATTCCCATCTACTATTTACTCCTTGCCCCCTCCTCCCACCCCATCGTCTGCACGTAACTGAAATTTTACCAGATACCATCAGTTCTGAGGAAGTTTCACCGGACTCAAAATATAAAAACTGACTTTTCTTCATAGACGCTACCAGAGCAGCTGGGCTTTTTCAACAACTTCTGTTTTGTTCCTCATTTATAGTTTCTGTCTTTCTTTCGGTTTTTACCAAGCTTAGTGCTGCCCAGTTCACTCTGTCAAAACATTGTCCCAGTGAAGTGCGAGAGTACCTGGAGCAAGATGATGAAATTGCTGCTGTGTCCTCAGTGTGCAATTTGCTTTCACTAGCAATCAATGTAGACAACAGTTTCTCACAGTAAATTAATCCCTTGTCCTCTGTAAAAAAAAAAATCCTAAATATCAGGACAGGGGCAGGCAGCTCTGTAAGGATGCTGATGCTGCATCCAGAAGGTTTAATCAGCTGCCTAATTTGTGCACGAAGTGAGTCAATATACTTGCGGTTTTTATTTTCAGTTATTGCCTGATTCTCTTTCTTGAGATATGAAGATAAACTGGCCAAACATATAAAGGAGGATGGTAAAGGCTTTTTTAGGTATGTGAAAAGAAAGAAAAATGGTTAAGATTAAAATTGAGCCCTTGAAGATAGAAACGGGTATTCTCTTTCTTGAGATATGAAGATAAACTGGCCAAAAATATAAAGGAGGATGGTAAAGGCTTTTTTTAGGTATGTGAAAAGAAAGAAAAATGGT
>NW_025119436.1:0-1041 GCF_004010195.1 Chiloscyllium plagiosum
ATTAAATATTCAATGTCAGTATTCAAATGAACATATTCTCATTCTAAAATTTCGAAAGTTGTTTGCCTCTAAACCATTACATATTCACAGTGAGCAAACAATTCAACAATCAAATAGATTTAGCGTTCTTATGAATTAAAATATAATTAACTAATTTAATTTTTCACTGAAATTTATGAGCTTTAGCTAATTGCAAATAATTTAAGAATGACAATTCAATATGCACTTCGAATATTAATCTTCGCTAATGATTTGTGTTATTAAATGGTATTTATTACGAAGCCAAAGCATGTAGATCCAATTTAAAACGAACATTGTTTTCTGAATATTGAAGTAAACTCAAGTTGCAGGCTCAGATGCCCAAATGGAAGGGTTGGGAGATGAGCTGTTACAAAATGGATACATGCAACAATTGGCAGTTAAATGGATACTTGAAATTTGGTTGCTGTTTTGACAACAATTCATATTTAACCAATTAGTTTAAGCTATGCCCGGGATACTAAAACGCAATCGAGTTTGAATTTATTGTTTTGATGACATCAGACCAGTGAAAGGGAACGATGTTGGGGCTATAAAAAGAGTGGACATTTTGAAAATTGTTTAGAGCAACTGCCCCCGAACAACAGAGCAACCGCTGTCGAGTCGAAGAGCTAACTGCCTATCTAAAATCTTGCTCTCAAAGAAATCAGAAAGCAGTGTATCAAAAAGATACCTTTTGCAGTAAAACATATTCGGAGGAAAAAGAAATAAGTCGAGTGTGTAGTGCTGGAAAAGCACAGCAGGTCAGGTAACATCTGAGAAGCAGCAGTATCAATATTTCGGGCAAGCGCCCTTCATCAGCACAACGCTCTTGACTCTAATATCCAGCATCTGAAATTCTCTCTTTCGCTTAGTAAAAAGGAATAAGATGACCCAGTGAAATCATTGGGTAAGAGATTGAATACAGCAGAGAAGGTAGTCTCTGGAGACATGTGATTAAGTTAATGCAATATTTATTGTGTGTTACTAGAACAGCATGTCAATAGGGTTGTTCTCAGTTAA
>NW_025119437.1:0-1041 GCF_004010195.1 Chiloscyllium plagiosum
TCCCAGGGGAGAGCAGCCTGACCCCACTGTGTCTCTGTCACTGATCTAGGGGAGAGCAGAGTGTCCCCACTGTGTCCCTGTCACTGACCCAGGGGAGAGCAGACCGATCCCACTGTGTCTCTGCCACTGATCCAGGGGAGAGCAGAGTGACCCGACTGTGTCTCTGTCACTGACCCAGGGGAGAGCAGAGTGACCCCATTGTATCTCTGTCACTGACCCAGGGGAGAGCAGACTGATCCCACTGTGTCTCTGCCACTGATCCAGGGGAGAGCAGAATGACCCCATTGTGTCTCTATCACTGATCCAGGGGAGAGCAAAGTGACCCCACTGTGTCCCTGTTACTGATCCAGGGGAGAGCAGAGTGACCCCATTGTGTCTCTATCACTGACCCAGGGGAGAGCAGAATGACCCCACTGTGTCCCTGTTACTGACCCCTGTTCCAAGCATTATCCCTCCAACTCATCAATCGTGAGTTCTCGAGGTGCCTAATGGATTCCTACGCCGAGTGTGAGATAATAGTTTTCCATTTAGGGCTGGTGTTTTTAACTAAAATTGTTTTTCAGCGTGTTTGCAATTTTCCATGACCCGGGTGCCTCCCAATGGCCAGACGTCTTTACCCAATTTCTTATGCAGTGCTATCGACAGCTGATGCAAGTTCCGCTCATGCTCCGGGGATTTCGAACACATAAAGGTGAAGGATGAATCAATCTTAGCCTTATCTCAGGCCTGTCCCGTACTACAGCACACAGTGCTATATTATTCCTGGTACCAAAAACAAACAGAGATAAGGGCCCAATTTGAAAAGTAAAAGTCTCTGATTTCTTAAAAACCTCAAAAAAAAAGTAAACAAAAAATCCCAGCACGGACTTCCCGGGTCAACCAACAAATGGGTCCCTGATCAACTCCACTCGATCACAGTCCACTGAAGATTTTAGAATTTAGATTTGGAAACCGTCACCTGCGAGTGTCCTCTGCAAGGGGTGAGGGGTCACAGCGGTCAGCCAAGGGAGACAGTTAGACACAGGTTTTAATGCTTACCTC
>NW_025119438.1:0-1041 GCF_004010195.1 Chiloscyllium plagiosum
TAGGAGATTCTGTAGTCCGAGGTACAGACAGATATTTCTCTGGTCAGCAGCGAAAAAGCAGAATGGTGTGTTGCTTCCCTGGTGCCAGGATCAAGGATGTCTCAGAGAGGGTGCCGAATGTTCTCATTGTCTACATTGGAACCAATGAAACAGGAAGGGAAAAGGTTGAGGTTCTGAAGGGAGATTACAAGGAGTTAGGCAGAAATTTAAAAAGGAGGTCCTCGAGAGTAGTAATATCTGGATTACTCGCGTTGCTACGAGCTAGTGAGGGCAGGCATAGGAGGATAGAGCAGATGAATGCATGGCTGAGGAGCTGGTGTATGGGAGAAGGATTCACATTTTTGGGTGATTGGAATCTCTTTTGGGGTAGAAGTTATCTGTACAAGAAGGACAGATTGCACCTAAATTGAAAGGGGACTAATATACTGGCAGGGAAATTTGCGAGAGCTGCTCGGGAGGTTTTAAACTAGTAAAGTTGGTTGGAGGGGGGGACCAAGGGAGATAGTGAGGAAAGAGATCAATCTCAGACGGGTACAGTTGAGAACAGAAGCGAGTCAAACAGTCAGGGCAGGCAGGGACAAGGTAGGACTAATACATTAAACTGCATTTATTTCAATGCAAGGGGCCTAACAGGGAAGACAGATGAACTCAGGGCATGGTTAGGAACATGGGACTGGGATATCACAGCAATTACAGAAACATGGTTCAGGGATGGGCTGGACTGGCAGCTTAATGTTCCAGAATACAAATCCTATCGGAAGGATAGAAAGGGAGGCAAGTGAGGAGGGAGAGTGGCATTTTTGATAAAGGATAGCATTACAGTTGTGCTGAGGGAGGATAATCCCAGAAATACATCCAGGGAAGTTATTTGGGAGGAACTGAGAAATAAGAAAGGGATGATCACCTTATTGGGATTGTAATATAGACCCTCTAATAGTCAGAGAGAAATTGAGAAACAAACTTGTAGGGATATCTCAGCTATCTGTAAGAATAATAGTGTTATGGTTGGGGATTTTAACTTTCCAAACATAGACTGGGACT
>NW_025119439.1:0-1041 GCF_004010195.1 Chiloscyllium plagiosum
TGACTCGGTAGGCAGATCCTCCTCGACAATGGAAGTTTCTGTAGCTGGGATACCCTCTCTGATTAGTAGTGCTATACCCCTTCCTCTTTTCCCCCTCCCTATTCTTTTTAATTGCTCTAAACCCTGTAACTCCCAGCAACCATTTCTGCCCCTGAAAAACCCATGTCTCTGTTATGACCACAACATCATAGCACCAGGTACTGATCCATGATCTCAGCTCATCACTTTTATTCCTGATACTCCTCGCGTTAAATCAAACACACTTTAATTGATCCCTTGGTTCCTTTCCCGGAAAATCCTTTCCACTAGCTGGTCTACCTCTTGCTATCTCCTCATCTGCATCAACTCTCACCACCGGTATACAGTTCACGTTCCCCCCCCCCCCGCCCCCCCCCCCCCCCCCCCCCCGCCATACTAGTTTAAACACTCTTGAGCTACTCGAGTAAACCTTCCACCCAGGACATTGGTCCCCTTCCAGTTCAGATCCAACCCGTTCTTCTTGTACAGGTCCCACCTCCCCCAGAAGGCATCCCAATTACCTACCTATCTGAAGCCCTACCTCCTACACCAGCTGCGCAGCCACGTGTTAAGCTGCGCCTGCTCCCTGCTCCTTGCCTCGCTATCTTGTGGCACCGGTAGTAAAAGAGAGAACACTACTCTGTTCGTCCTGCTTTGCAGCTTCCATCCTAACTCCCTGAAATCACTTTTTATATCCTCGATCCTTTTCCTGGCTATATCATTAGGGCCACTATGTAACAAGACTTCTGGCTATTCGCCTTCCCCTTTTTGAACCTTATACACCCGATCGGAGACGTCCTGGAACCTGGCTCCAGGGAGGCAACATATCTTCCGGGTCCGATCCTGACCACAACATCTCCTGTCAATTCCCCTAACAATCGAATCCCCTACCACGAGTACTTTTCTATTCTGCCCTTTTCCCGTCTTTGCCACAGTGTCAGACTCAGCGCCAGAGAACTGACTACTATAGCTTTCCTCTGGTCGGTGATACCCCCCCACCTCCCAGCAGTATCCAAAACAGTA
>NW_025119440.1:0-1041 GCF_004010195.1 Chiloscyllium plagiosum
TACAGGCTAATTTGATTAGATTAGATTAGATTACAGATTACATTACAGTGTGGAAACAGGCCCTTCGGGCCAACAAGTCCACAACAACCCGCTGAAGCGCAACCCACCCATACCCCTGCATTTACCCCTTACCTAACACTACGGTGTAATTTAGCATGGCCAATTCACCTGACCTGCACATCTTTGGACTGTGGGAGGAAACCGGAGCACCCGGAGGAAACCCACGCAGACATGGGGAGAATGTGAAAACTCCTCACAGTCAGTCGCCTAAGGCGGGAATTGAACCCGGGTCTCAGGCACTGTGAGGCAGCAGTGCTAAACACTGTGCCATTGTGCCACCCACAATTTGCTATATTCTCTCATCAGGACTTCGTCCTTCTCTCTTATGTCATTGGTACCAATGTACAGCGACCTCCCACTGATCATTCTCCCCTTTCAGAATACTCTGCACCCTCAGAGCCATCCTTCACCCAGACAGTAGGGAGGCACCAGCCCATTCTAATGTCTCACTGTTAGCTACAGAAACTGCAGTCTGTGCTGCAGACTAGAGAGCCCCCTATCACCATCGATCGCGTGGAACCTGATATACCTCACTAGATCCATTCCACTAGGAACTTGGCTGTCAGTGCGATAGTCCCCTGAGAGTCTGTAACCCCCGACGCTTTCCAAAACAGTATACTTGTTTGAGATGGAAATAACCACAGGAGACTCCTGCACTACTTGCCCTCCACTCCTCCCTTTCCGAGAGGAAACCCATCAACCTGACTGGATTGGCAGTTTTCTTACCTTTCTGCAACTGCCACCTATCACATCCCCCGGCTCCTGTAAATTCTTCATTACATTTAACCATCGCTCCATCTGGTCCATGAAATCCTACAGGATTTGCATCCTCACTTCCTGCAGACAATCAGGATCATTGAAACTTTCCTTAATCTCCTACATCCAACACGAAGAGCACATCACTGTACAAATGGCCATCTCTGCACCTTAACAGTCCACAGACCCATAAAAAGGCACACAGTCTTACAGCTTTACAAAACA
>NW_025119441.1:0-1041 GCF_004010195.1 Chiloscyllium plagiosum
ATCAAGTTTGTGAGACATGATTTCCCCACACACGAAACCATGTTAACTATCCCGAATCAGTCCTTGCCTTTCCAAATACATGTACATCCTGTCCCTCAGGATTCCCTCCAAAAACTTGCCCACCACCGATCTCATAAAAACCGCTAACATCCTGATAGGGGTCTGGGCAGGCTGGGTACGGGGAGGAACGCTCCCCGATGGTGGGCAAGCCCAGAACTCGGGGGTCGAGGCCTAACCACGAGGGGTAAGCCTTCGGGACTGAGGTGGGGAAGGATCTCTCCAATCGGAGGGGTGGGGAGATTGTCACCCGCAAGGGAGCTGTTGGGGGAACCGTTCGTGAGATGGGTCCGTGCGGCTCACTCTGCGGAGGGTCGGCGTGGACTCGCTGGGCCGAAGGGCCTGCAGGGACTCTAAACTTCGTAAAGAAAGGGAGCTGGACGTGGCCGTTATGGGTAAAGGGATCGAGGGGGGGGGGGCACGGGGAGGAAGTGGGAATGGTGGAGGGGGGGGGGGGCGAGGGTTACGGAGATTACACGGTCAGCCCCAATGGTACTGGACGGTGGTGCAGGCTGAGAGGGGCCGAACGACCTCCACCTGACCGTATTTTCGGTGTCTGGGCCCCGTGCTGTGAGGCTCGATAAGGTGCAGCAGTGCTCCCCGAAAGGCCGAGGATGTTTGGGAAAGACGGTAAACTCTGCTTCCTCCCCCTTGGGTGCTGAAAGGATGGGCCGGGTACCCTCCACGTCTGGAGACAGCTCCCGTCCCCCAGGCACCCTGACTGCGTACTCACCGTGATCGACGGCAAACCGCAACTTCTGTATAATGGCCAGGTTCCCACTCACTCGGTAAATACCGTCCACATCCAAACCTGTGGGAACGGGGGAGGGGGAGGGGGAGAAGGTGTTAATACGTACCGTTACGAGAGAGAGAGAGAGAGAGAGAGGGACAGGGAGAGAGAAAGAGAGAGACAGAACGACAGAGACAGAGAGGGAGAGACAGACAGAGAGAGAGAGAGAGAGGGACAGGGAGAGAGAAAGAGAG
>NW_025119442.1:0-1041 GCF_004010195.1 Chiloscyllium plagiosum
CTTAAAGGCATTAGGTGGAAAAGACCTCAGGTTTAGTTGCGAACAGGTTACGGAGGAAAGAGAGAGAGGAACAACAGATATCTTAACAGCATTCAACAGATGTCTTAACAGCATTCTGGAACATGTGCGACGTCACGGAGGACCGGATATTTGCTGATAGTTTCCGCCTCTTCCTGTAGGATGTCTGTGGTTATCCAAGTAATTATACATCGGGGAAGTCAGTTGTAGGGAAACTGGTGGAGAATATACAAAGTATTAGGATCCATTTTCTTTGGCAAGAAAACGGGCTTATCAGTGGTAGGCCCCAAGCATTTGTGCAGGGAAGTTCATGACTTATTAAAATAATTGAATTCATTGAGCAAGTAACGGAAGGTATGTAGATGCGTCATACCTCGATTTCAGTAAGGTGTTTGATAAAGTTGTCCATGTCTGCTGATGAAAAACGTGAAGTCGAATGGGAGTCAGGGTTTCCCAGCTAGATCGACAGTGAACTGGCTGGCCAAAATAATCAGAGATTATGAGTGGAATGGATTTAACCAAAATTAGGATCTATGACCAATAGTATTCCACAGGAATGCTAGTTGGGATGACTGTTATTTGTGATATACATAAATGATCTGAAGCAAGACATAGGAGGTCTAATTAGCAAGTTTTCAGATAACACTAATATTATCAGATTAAGAAGGGGATTGTCAGACAATGCCGCAGAATATAAATAGGTTGCGGAGTTGGTCAAGAAGTGGCAGATTGAGTTTAAGCCGGGCAAATGCGAAGTGATGCATTTTGGATGGTTCAAATCAAAGGTGAACTATGTGGTAAATGGAAAACCCATGGGCCAAATTGATGTAAAGAGCGATCTGGATGCTCAGGTCCATTTTACCATAAAGGTTTCAAGAAGAGTGGTCAACAAGGCATACGGCATGCTTTCCTTCAACAGATGGTGTATTGAGTAAAAGAATTGGCAAATGATGTTACAGTTGTACAGCAGTTTGCTTTGGCTACATTTGGATTACTGCATACAGTTCTGATCGTCCCATTACC
>NW_025119443.1:0-1041 GCF_004010195.1 Chiloscyllium plagiosum
CATAGAGTCATACAGTACGGAAACAGACCCTTCGATCCAACCATTCGATGCCGAACAGAATCCTGAACTAAACTAGTCTCACTGCCTGATCCTTGTCGAAGTCCCTCCAAACATTTCCTATTCATGTATTTATCCAAATGTCTTTTAAACGTCATAGTTATGCCCTCATCTACAACTTTCTCAGGAAGTTCATTCCACAAGTGAACATTGGTTCATGTCTTTTCAAACGTTCCCTCTTCTCACCTTAAAAATATGCCCCGTGTCTTAAAATTCCCCATTTTATGGAAAGACAACCACCATCAACTCGATCTATACCTCTGATTATTTTACAAACTTCCATCAGGTCACTTCTCAACCTCCTCTGTTCCAGCGAAATAAGTCCCAGCTTATCCAGCTTTTCTTTATAATTCACACCTTCCTGATAAATCACTTCTGAACTCTCTCCAGCTCAATAACCCTTCCTATAAATGGGTGACCAGAACTGAATACAGTTTTCCAGGAAAAGCCTCACCAATGTCCTGTACAACCTCCACCTAACATCCTAACTCCGATACCTAACTGGAGTTTAGGACTGATACTATTTTGACTTTGCCTGGTTGACTCTTATGTTCTAAACTGTGAAAGCTTGTGGCTTTTTATTTCAGCAAATAACTGGGATTACCATTTTTTTTTACTTTAAAACAAAAAAATTACTGGTTTCTAATAAGTTTGCAATAGGAGAATCAGAGATCTAGATAGCATACATATATATGTTCTAACAAATCTTGAGTAAAATTTAAGATAAAAAAAAATTCTACTTTTCCAGTAGTCATATGATGTCAAGAAGCAATTCCAATGAAAGCAATTAACAGTTTGAAACAACAAAATGACTGAGAAATAAATTGAAGGGTTTTGACCAGGGGGTGCAAGTTATATTGTTCCTTGGAAGTGGCATCACAGGTGGACAGGGTGGAGAAAGCGACATTTGGCACATTTGCCGACATTGGCCAGCACTTTGTTACATACGTAGGAGATATTTGCAACATTATCCTAAATATTTCC
>NW_025119444.1:0-1041 GCF_004010195.1 Chiloscyllium plagiosum
AAGAGCATTTTCACTGCATTCTTTCCTCTGTCTGAAACCCCCATGATGTGGCAAACTTCAATCAGACCAGCTTTCAGCGCTCTGTTCTCCAAAGAGAGCTGCCCCAAACTTTCCAATCTCCCTTCATTGCTGACATTCCTCAGGACGGTACCATTCACGTTAATCTATTCAGCGCTGCCTGCAAGCACTTCACTTCCCCGCTTCCTGAAGTATCACCCTCAGAGCTGAGCGTAATACCCGTGGAGGATTCATTCAGACTCGGATTGCGCGGGCGAAAAATCTGCAATATTTGTTTTAACTTTGAACAAGTGTTTCCCTTCTCCGTGTTCACTGCAATGGCAGCTCTGCACCGTCCCGAATTCAGGCAGTCCGATCTTATTTAACGAAGCGGTTTTTGAGAAAATTGATCGGGCATTTTTGCTCAGGTCAATTTAAGGAATGATGGTTCGCCTGGGATTGGAACCCGGGAATTCTCACACGGCTGCATATGCTCGAAGACCCAAAGCTAGAATCATAGCCCATACTAACGAGCCACCAGCCATGGGTGCAGCCACCTCCGGAAGCAGCTGAGAACTGCTCAGTACGAAATACATTGTGCATTGCTCCCAGAATTGCAAGTGGGGAAGAGTTTCAAGAACATCTGCTTCTCAATCTGTCTCGCTGCTCCCAGGACGCTATTTGTCCCGTCCCCAGGGACAGGGCTCTCTCAACTGGTGGATAATTGAACCATTTCGTTTCTACTTGCAAGCTGTGCTGGTGGAAGGCAGAGCCCATTCACTCTTCTGCTCTCTCACACTATTACGTGAGGCAGGAGAAGCCAGTTACAGTAATGTGTAGGAAATGGGCAACTTTGAACTTGTTCCAAAGGTCCTGTTAACGGAGAGATAGAAAGATGCTGTGCTGGCGGGACAGAGAGAAATGGACACCGGAGACTCTTCCCTCAGGTAAATTGATATGAGTACATTTTTGTGCAGCCTGCTTGGTGTTCAGAATTTGTCTTAACACAAAAATCCTGCAGGAAGTCTTTTCTTACACCGTTGG
>NW_025119445.1:0-1041 GCF_004010195.1 Chiloscyllium plagiosum
TACCAGAATTGATATGTTTTTTGCCCCCTCGATGTTTTTAAATTCCGTATCATCCTGTAAAATAGGTAGTATAGCAATTTCCGACCACGCTGCTGTATATATATATATGGAAACTAAGGCGAGGAACAATGGAACATCCCCTCGGCATTGGCGGATGGACCCCTTCCTAATGAAAGATAGTAAATTTGTAAAGTACTTCTCTCAAGAATTTAAAACTTTTTTAGAAATTAATTCAGGTACGCCTAGCAACCCATCAATGATGTGGGAGACCATCAAAGCTTACATGCGAGGTTTGATCATCTCCTACTCAGCGACCCAGAAAAAATTGAAGGGAGAACAACAGCGTCTGCTTGAAGTTCGCTTAAAAGCAGCTGAAACAGCATACACTGATAGACCTATTATTAAATTGCAAAGGATTGCGGCTCTTGGGACAGCTCTAAACAGTACGCTTACCCAAACGGCTAAGAGGGAAATATTATTTGCAAAACAAAGGTTATATGAATATGGCGACAAACTGGGTAGATATTTAGCATTTCTTGCAAAGAAAAAAAGGCCCCTCAGACTATTACGTCTATCAAGGAAAGTACGGGTATTTTGACTCATGATCATAAAAAGATCAATACGATCTTTAGAGAATTTTATTCTGAGTTATATAATTCGTAGGATTATGAAGACAGGACTAGGAGGATGCAGTCATTTTAAAAAGGTTTGACCTTTCCGGGCCTAACTGCGGAACAGGTATTGGTCCTAAATGCTCCTCTAACAGTCCAAGAAATACTTGATGCAATTAGGCAACTTCAAAGCGGTAAGGCACCGGGCCCAGATGGTTTTCAAGCTGAATTCTATAAAGAATTCACAGAAATATTGGCTGGTCCACTCATGGGCATGTATAACTATGCATATAGTCAGGGCTGTCTCCCGCCTTCGCTGAAAGAGGCAAATATCTCTCTTATCCTTAAAAAAGGAAAGGATCCAGAAGATTGTACGTCATACAGGCCAATATCCTTACTAAATGTAGATTTTAAAATCCTTTCTAAAACA
>NW_025119446.1:0-1041 GCF_004010195.1 Chiloscyllium plagiosum
GGGAGCAGGAGGAGGCTATGCAGCTTCTGAATTGTGTCAGTCAGCTTGGTTGCTCAATTACGTTCAGTCAAATACAAAAATACATGATACAGATTTTGCTGGTGTTTTACAGAAACAGGAGAAAGGCTTTTAGACAAGAAAAGCTGTAAGGAATGTGAAGAGGCCATTCAGTCCCTCACCTCCATTCCACAGGAGCAGCAGGTGAGCACAGAGCTATTGGAGCCTGTTACTCTGGAGCAGGAGGAGGACATCTATTTTCACAAAACTTCGATTAGGAGGCAGTCACTCAACTGCTCGAGACTGGGACACAAGATTTGGAGGGAGTCATCCAACTGCTTGAGACTGGGACACAGAAACAGGAGGGTGTCAATCAACTGCTCGAGACTGGGACACAGGAACAGGAGGCGGTCATTTAACTGCTCGAAACTGGGGCACAGGGAAATCTAGAGGCTACTGAGGCCTGAGGATCCTGTTACGCAGGAACAGGAGGAGGGGACTCACTCCCCACCAGTATGGGACACTGGGAGAGAAGGGGAGTTTGCTTGGAACAAACACAAATATATGAATAAGTTGCATTCATGGTCCACACAATCCTGCCCCAACATTCACTAAGACCATGGCTGATCTGATTGTGATTCCCTCATTCCGTTTTACGGAGACCCCCTCTCTGCAGCCTCTGCTCCATTTATTGGACATGTTGCAGACTCAGACGCTGCAACAACAGTCACCATGACTCATCCAGAGTGTCAGGTCTAACCGGATGAGTCCGAATTTGAACGGTCCAATAACAAGAATAAAAACATAAAATAAATGTTTAGCCAGATGTTTACTTCTCTCACATTCGCAATCAAACTCACATAACCAGCCCGTCCATTATACTTTCAGGATGGAGCACTGTGTAGATATGGCTAGTGTACTTCTGAATGCAACCCAGCAATATCCAGAATGGAACTCTGTGCACCCCACACCAGTACTTGATCTATAATCCTGGGATAAATGTCCAGCGTAGGGAGCAGTGCAGACCGCAATGGTTCATTCATA
>NW_025119447.1:0-1041 GCF_004010195.1 Chiloscyllium plagiosum
GTGGAACCACATTCTCAACAAATACCTTGTCAAACCCCCTCTGTGTCTTGTCCATTTCAGTAATGTCACGCTCATTCATTTCAAGCTCAATGAATAATTGCCTCACCATTTTTGATATACTCAATAATTCAATCCTTTCATCCCATAAACCGGCTTAATGTTCCAATCTAGTTACTTTCTGCATCAGCATGCTGACTTTATGTTTCATGCGCAAGAACATTCCAATCCCTTTGTACTGCTCCTTTGTTGGGACTCCTCTTCATGAAATAACAGCCTGCATTTTGGTTGTCAGTGTCATCCTCAAATTCGGATGTTTATTGCACTCAGCTCCCTCCTTCAGGCTCTCGGTATAGATGTAAATAACTGAAACCATTGGACTGATATTGGTGCGACACCAGAAGATTTGTCTTTATCATAAAGATCGATGAAAGCTGACTCTCCAATTTCTATGTGATAACCATCCGTCATCACATGCTAATATATTATCCGTCATGCTATGAGTTTCTGTCTGGTGGAAGAGCCTTTACTTTGTGATACCTTGTGGAAAATCTCTGGAAAGCCTCATGTCTACTAGTTCCTCTTTATCAAGTCCGCTTGTTACATTCTCAGGGATCTCCAAAAATCCTTTGCATGATTTTACAAGGCAAAATATAGTTTCCCTTTCGCAAAATCATGCTGACTCTGCGTGAAGCTTTTCTAAATGCCCTGCAATTCCTTTCTTAATAACATACTGCCGTCGATTCCCAGCAATAATGGTTAGGCTAAATGGTTCCTGCTTTCTGTCTCGCTCTATCCTTGAAAACAGGCGCCATATTGGAGCTTCACGAGTTTCGCTGGAACACTTCTGTAATCCAGAGAGTTATAGAATATTTCACACAGTGGCACCAGTCACTCTAACCACTACTTTTAAAGCCAATTACGAATTACTGCTGACCTGCCTTTCCTTAGTTTTATCTGTTGTTAAAAACCTTGTACCTTTTGTTAGAGACAATTCGAGAACCCTCCTATTACCATTTTCTTGATGATCTTAAAATGCTTACA
>NW_025119448.1:0-1041 GCF_004010195.1 Chiloscyllium plagiosum
TGTCATAATTTAACAAGCTATTACAGTTTGCTCGTTTAACCCTTGTGAATATACTCTTCAGAAAGCCATCAATTCCTGCTTTGAACTGCTCAACAATTGACCTTCCACACCATACACTCACAGGAGCAGAGACTCTGTGCCAACAGAAATACAGCACGATCTATATTAGTCCCACTTTCCTACACCAGGCCCATAACCTGGAATGTTATGAGACTTCCAAGTGCTCGTCCAAGTACTTTTTAAGGATTGTGAGTTTACCCGTGATAATTCCCCTCTCAGGAAGTAATCCCAGAACCCCACATCCTCGAGGTGGAAAAATGTTTAAATCCTCTCTGAACCTCAAACCCTTCAGTTTAAAAGTGTGCTCCTTTGTTCTTGACCCTCTCACTAAAAGGAACAGCTGCTGTCTATCCACCCTGTCCGTGTCGCTTATAATCTTATCCTCCTGAATCACGGACACCTCAGCTTTCTCTGCTCCAAAGTAAACACCCCGAGCTCATCCAGCCTCTCTCCATAGCTGATATAGTCCATCTCAGGGAACATCCTGGTGAATCACCTCTGCACCCTCTCCAGTGCAATAACATCCTTCCTGGAATGTGGCTGCCAGAGCTAAATACAGTACTCCATTTTGGCCGAACCAAAGCCCTGTATTGCTCTTATAATCGACGTCCTGATTAGGAAACGCTACACTCAAGGTCCAATTCTTAACTAGTTCATTAACCTGTCCAGTCACATTCAAGGATGTGTGGAGAAGCACAGTCTCATCTTCCCAGTGTGCTGCCATTCATTGAGTCCTCCCCGTCTGGTTCCTTCTCCCAAAGTGCATCACCTCATATTTATCAGGGTGACATTCCATCTGCCATTGATCTGCCCATCTGACCAATCATCTGCATCTTCCTGTAAATTAAGGCCTTCCTCCTCACTGCGAGCCAACCGGTCAATCTTTATGTCAAACATACACTTACTTGTCACACCTCCCCCAATCTCCATCTCGCCCCCTCCACATTTGCATCTTTTTTTTATGAATAACACAAACAATAA
>NW_025119449.1:0-1041 GCF_004010195.1 Chiloscyllium plagiosum
ACTGTTTCCCAATGAGAGACTGTGTTCCTGGATATTTATCCCAGTGAGAGTCAGTGGTCCTGGATCTGTTTCCTAGTGAGAATCAGTGTTCCAGGAACTGTTTCCCAGTGAGAGTCAGTGTTCCTGGATCTGTATCCCAGTGAGATGCAGTGTTCCAGGATCTGTATCCCAGTGAGAATCTGTGTTCCTGGGTTTATATCCCAGTGAGAGACAGTGTTCCTGGATCTGTATCCCAGTGCGAGTCAATGTTCCAGGATCTGTTTCCCAGTGAGAGTCAGTGGTCCTGGATTGTTTCCCAGTGTGAATCAGTGTTCCTGGATCTGTTTCCCAGTGTGAATCAGAGTTCCTGGATATGTATCCCACTGAGAATCAGTGTTCCTGGATATGTATCCCACTGAGATACAGTGTTCCTGGATCTGTATCCCAGTGAGAGACAGTGTTCCTGGATCTGTATCCCAGTGTAAATCAGTGTTCCTGGATCTGTATCCCAGTGCAAATCAGTGTTCCTGGATGTGTATCCCAGTGAGAGTCACTATTCCAGGAACTGTATCCAAGTGAGAATCAGTGTTCCTGGATATGTATCCCATTGAGAAACAGTGTTCCAGGATCTGTACCCTAGTGAGAATCTGCGTTTCTGGATCTGTATCCCAGTGCGAGTCAGTGTTCCAGGAACTGTTTCCCAATGAGAGACTGTGTTCTTTGAACTATATCCCAGTGAGAGTCAGAGGTCCTTGATCTGTTTCCTAGTGAGAATCAGTGTTCCAGGAACTGTTTCCCAGTGAGAGTCAGTGTTCCCGGATCTGTATCCCAGTGAGAATCTGTGTTCCTGGGTTTATATCCCAGTGAGAGACAGTGTTCCTGGATCTGTATCCTAGTGAGAATCTGTGTTTCTGGATCTGTATCCCACTGCGAGTCAGTGTTCCAGGAACTGTTTCCCAATGAGAGACTGTGTTCTTGGAACTATATCCCAGTGAGAGACAGTGTTCCTGGATCTGTATCCCAGTGCGCGTCAGTGTTCCAGGATCTGTTTCCCAGTGAGAG
>NW_025119450.1:0-1041 GCF_004010195.1 Chiloscyllium plagiosum
AAATGAGAGAGAAAAAGAGAGAGAGAAAGAGAGAAAAAGAGAGAGAAAAAGAGAAAGAAAAAGAGAGAGAAAAAGAGAGAGTAAAACAGTGAAATTGAGAGAAAGAAAGAGACAGAAAGAGCGAGAGAAAAAAGACAGAAAAAAGAGAGAAAAAATGAGAGCAAAAGAGATAAAATGTGAGAGAAAAAGAGAGAGAAAAATAGAGAGAGAAAGAGAAAAAGAGAGAGAAAATGAGAGAGAAAAAGAGTGAGAAAAGGAGAGAGAAAAAGAGAGAGAAAAAGTGAGAGAAAAAAGGGAAAAAAGAGAGAAAAAGAGAGGGAGAAAGTGTAAAAGAAAGAGCGGGAAAAATGGAAAATGAGAGAGAAAAGAGAGAGATAACGAGAGAGAAAGAGCAATAGAGAAAAAGAGAGAGAAAAGAGAAAAGGAGACAGAAAAAGAGAGAATAAGATACAATGAGAAAAACAGAGAGAAAACGAGAAAAAGAGAGAGAAAAGAGAGAAGGAGAGAGAAAAAGAGAGAGAAAAAGAGAGAAAAGAGAGACAAACGTGAAAAAGAGAGAGAAAAATAGACAGAAAAAGAGAGAGAAAAACATAGAAAAATAGTGAACAAGTGAAAAAGAGAGAGAAAAAGAGAAAGAAAAAGAGAGAATAAGATAAAACGAGAAAAACAGAGAGAAAACGAGAAAAAGAGAGAGAGAAAGAGAGAAAGAGAGAGAAAATGAGAGAGAGAAAGAGAAAAAAGAGACAGAAAAGAGAAAAAGAGAGAGAAAAAGCGAAAGAAACAGAGACAGAAAAAGAGAGAGAAAAACAGAGTAAAATAGTGAAAACGTGAAAAAGAGAGAGAAAAAGAGAAAGAAAAAGAGAGAGAAAAGATAGAACAATAGATAAAAAGAGGTAAATAGGGAGAAAAAGAGAGAAAAAGAGTAAAGGAGAGAGGAAAAGAGAGAGCAACAGAAAAAATATGTAGAAAAAGTGAGAGAAAAAGAGAAAAAAGTGAGGGGATAAGACAGAGAAGAAGAGAGAAAAAAGTGAAAAAAGGTGA
>NW_025119451.1:0-1041 GCF_004010195.1 Chiloscyllium plagiosum
GAATATAATGATCCTATTATTGTTTTTACACAATAATATCCCTACTCCCTTTCTTTGCTTTATCTGGGGGCCTACACTATATCCCTCGCAGTGTTTCTGTCATGGTTTTGATCCTGAGCTGTAACCACCAAGCCTCATTAGAAGATCCTTTCAAGATATCGTCCCTTCTAACGCCAGTAACTAACGCCATCATTAATAAGGCAATACCACCTCCTCTTTTACCCTTTCTCCTGTCCTGACTATAGTTCTGGTACCACAGAATATTGAGTTGTCAGCCCTGACCTCCCTCAAATACATCTCAGAAATGGCAAAAATGTTACAATTCCACATGTCACCTCATTTCCTTTTCATATCTGTCTGCCTGATAATATTAGCACCCTTCAGGTAAAGCACATCCAACAGGGAATATATCTCCTGGAATACTCTGTACCTCGGAGTTCTTCAGTCATTCCTTGTTCGTTATCAACCTGTCCAATTCATGAACCAAAACTGTAACTCTGGGACTGAATGAATACTGGTTGAACTTTAATTTCGTTTTTAGTAAATGTGTTCATCGAATGCAACTTTCCAGAACTGAACAGTCAGCTCCAGATACAACGAGTTTCTTCTGATTAGTTTCCTGCTCAGTGTGCAGAGGGGACAGCCCTCAGTAATGGAGAAAGTGAGGACTGCAGATCCTGGTGATCAGAGTCGAAAATTGTGCCGCTGGAAAAGCAGTCAGGCAACATCTGCGGAGCAGCAGAGTCAAAGATTTGGGCATCTGCCCTTCCCATGTTTTCCTTCATAATACACTGTATATATGGAACCATACTTGCTCCGGAAGGCAGCACTGTATAGAGCCTGAAATGGAAAGCAGTCAATCAGTTGGTTGGGCAGGGAGTAAACAAGTTGAGGTGAAATACAGACTGATTGAAGTACAAACATAAGGATAGATAAATCCCTTGGCTAGACAGGAAACACCCTAGGCTACTACAGGAAGAGAGGGAAGACATTTCTGTGCCTTTGGCTGTGGTCTTTGCATCTTCACTCTCCATTGGAGTA
>NW_025119452.1:0-1041 GCF_004010195.1 Chiloscyllium plagiosum
TGACATTCTCTGAGACAAATGCTGACACTCTCTAACACTCTCTGAGCCACAGTATGACTCACTGTGACACTCTCAGACTCTCTCTGACACACTTGGAAATACACTATAACCCTCTCTAACACACTGTGACACTCTCTGACTTTCTCTGACACTTTCTGAGGAACACTGTGACACTCTCTGACTCTCTCTGACAGACTATGACACATTGTGACATTCTCTGGCTTTCTCTGACACTCTGAGGAACACTGTGACACTCTCTGACAGACTGTGGCACACTCTGACACGCTCTGAGACAGACTGTGACACTCTCTGATGCTTTGTGACACTCTCTTAGACATGCTGTGACACTCTGTGACTCTCTCTGACACACTGAGACACCCTGTGACACTCTCTGACAGACTGTGACACCCTGTGAGACACGCTGACTCTATCTGACTCTCTCTGAGGCACACTGTGACACTCCCTGACTCACTCCGAGACACACTGTGGACTCTCTGACACAGACTGTGACACTCTCTGATTCTCTCTGACACTCTCTGACACACTATGACACACTCTGACACACTATGACACTCTGACACACTGTGAAACTCTCTGACACAATGTGACATTCTCTGAGACACTGTGACACTCTCGGAGACACACTGTGACACTTTTGACTCTCTCTGAGACACAGAGTAACACCCTCTGACAGACTGTGACCCTCTCTGAGACAAATGCTGACACTCTCTGACACTCTCTGACTCACACTGAAATATACTGTAACCTTCTCTGACAGACTGTGACACAATGTGACACTCTCTGAGACAAACGGTTACACTTTCTGGCACTCTCTGACCCTCTGTGACACCCTGTAACACTCTCTGAGACACACTGTGACACTCTCTGGCCTTCTCTGACCCTCTCTGAGATACAGTGTAACACTCTCCGACTCGCTCTGAAACACACTGTGACAATCTCTGATAGACTGTGACATACTGCGACATACTCTGACACTCACTTAGACAAACTGTGACACTTTCTGACTCTCTCTGACACTCT
>NW_025119453.1:0-1041 GCF_004010195.1 Chiloscyllium plagiosum
AATACAAGCAATGCCAAAATAAAGGATGGTGTCCAACATTATTGCTACGTGTTGAACTGGTCGAAGCATTTTTTTTTTGTCCGTGGTGATCTATCACTTCAGGTAGCTGGCAAGCTCTTTGTTTGAAAGTCCGAGCTGATTCATCCCCAGAGACGCTGCCTTGTACTGTATGGAAGCTCTTTGGGGAGATCGAGTTTGCAGAATTACTCAGGTTTGCTGTTGATTTTCAAATCTTTTAAATGAACGAACAAAATACACGAACACATTTAATCCCAATTCCAAAGGAGCGTTGTTACTCAGAGCATCATAATGTGCTGATCAGGAACAATATTCCAGGATATTGGTGTATAAGATCCAGTTATTTTAATGATCGTCATGGGCAGGGTTACTCAGAGCATCATAATGATATAACAAATAAAGAATCTGAGATCGGTCAACAGTAGGACTCTCCAGTTAAAGACATGATCGCCATCCAGAGATCACAAATCATTTTCAAACGATGCTGCAGTTGGATGCTTTCTTCCACGAGTGAAAATAAATCTCAAAGGTGCCCGTCTGTACTCTAGTGTTGGACCTATCCTACTTACACAAACACATTGCCCTCACTGATTTAACCGTGATTCTTCTCACTCTCTCAGCATTGCTGCCCAGGTTAGTCAAATTTAGGCAATCATTCGAACTGAATAAAAACAAACGGTGGAATATAAATTCCCACACCAATGTAGCTCATCAGAATAACATACTCTTCCTGCCAACAAACCCTTGCACTCGTCCCAACAAGCAAAAGCACAACCAGACCTTCCCATCAGACTGACATGCATCCATCATCCAAAGGACAACTCCACATTACACAGAACGTCCTTTGAATGTTTGCACTCATACCATCACTGCCCATTCTTAACATCACTGATCTGCCTCATTATTACTCTCTGTCAGATACATTACTGGCCTCCCTCTTATTGTCACTCTTCCATCAGGTACCTACAATGACCTCCCTAGTATTGTCAATGTTCATCCTGATACATCATCAATCTCACTATT
>NW_025119454.1:0-1041 GCF_004010195.1 Chiloscyllium plagiosum
GGACTGGTCAGCTCAGTGTATTATAGAGAGATAGCGACTGGTCAGCTCTGTGTGTTATTGAGAGATAGGGACCGGTCAGCTCAGTGTATTATTGAGAGATGGGGACCAGTCAGCTCAGTGTATTATAGAGAAATAGGGACCGGTCTGCTCAGTGTATTAGAGAGAGAGAGGGACCGGTTAGCTCAGTGGGTTATAGAGTGACATGGACCAGTCAGTTCAGTATATTATAGAGAGATAGGGACCGGTCAGCTCATTGTATTACAGAGAGATAGGGACCGGTCAGGTCAGTGTATTATAGAGGAATAGGGACCGGTCAGCTCAGTGTATTGTAGAGCGATAGGGACCGGTCAGCTCGGTGTATTAAATAGAGATAGGGACCGGTCAGCTCAGTGTATTCTAGAGAGATAGGGACCGGTCAGCTCTGTGGGTTATAGAGCGACATGAAGCAGTCAGTTCTGTGTATTACAGGGAGATATGGATCGGTCAGCTCAGTATATTCTAGAGAGATAGGGACCGGTCAGCTCAGTGTGTTATCCAGAGATAGGGACCGGTCAGCTCAGTGGGTTATAGAGCGACATGGACCAATCCGTTCCGTGTATTAGAGAGAGATAGGGACCGGTCAGTTCAGTGTATTAGAGGGAGATAGGGACCGGTCAGCTCCGTGTATTATAAAGGGATATGGACCGGTCAGCTCAGTGTGTTATAGAGGGATAGGGACCGGTCAGCTCAGTGTATTATAGAGAGAAAGCGACCGCTCAGCTCATTGCATTATAGAGAGATAGGGACCGGTCAGCTCAGTGTATTACAGGGAGATAGGGACAGGTCAGCTCAGTGTATTATAGAGAGAAAGTGACCGCTCAGCTCAGTGCATTATAGAGAGATAGGGACCGGTCAGCTCAGTGTATTACAGGGAGCGGTCAGCTCAGTGTAATAGAGAGCGATTGGGACCGGTCAGCTCAGTATATTATTGAGAGATGGGAACCAGTCAGCTCAGTGTATTATAGAGAAATAGGGACCGGTCAGCTCAGTGTATTACAGGGA
>NW_025119455.1:0-1041 GCF_004010195.1 Chiloscyllium plagiosum
TCAAAAACCACAATCGACATGCTGTTACCGTGCAGATCTCTCCTCGACTAGAACAGGCACCAGCCAATATATTTACAGTGGATATATTTGCAGTCCAATGCATAGGAAATGTGAATTTGCCTGGGCATTCCTTTAATAAAGTAATTTTGTACCTTCAGCATTCAATGTGGTTCATCACTTTTTAAAATATAAACTCACAAGCACCTTAACACATTTTATTAAGCACAAGTTTCTTCAGATTATCCTCATGGTAACATCATGCCAGGGTTTAGTCTGATTAAACCTGTACGCAATACATCGAACAGTCTCTCAACAAAACACTATCATTGGGAAAGATACATTTACTCTGGTACTTTTATCATTTTGCATGAAGAGCCACATATCATTTACTTCCTACTGCGTAAAAATTCTGTTTGTGACTTATGGCCAAGCACATCCCGCACTTCCCAACCTCTCACTATTTAATGAGCATAAATGTGAATGATGATATGTGTTGTTCATATCCGAAATATTTTAGATCTTGCGAAGAGCTATTGCCCAAACACTGATCCTTCTGATACCCCAAAGCCTTCACTCCAAATAATTATATTACTCTCTTCATTCTCTCGATTATCCAACTTTTAATACATTCGGTGGATTCACCCCTGCCTACCCATGGACTCTAACATTCTCTACTCAGCTGTATTCAACCAAGACAAACGTCTGCTGAAAATTCAAATACTTCATTTCCACTGGTTCTCAATTGTCGATGTCACAACGGACAACCTCCACAATATCCGGCAGATTTATCAAAGATCAAGATCATTTCCCCTTCCTGAATCTAGATTGACTCTACTGAATCATGATATTATTTTCCAAGTGTCGAGTTGTCACATTCCTTACAAAAGGCTACAATATTTTTCTCACAGCTTACATCAAGCTAACCACTGTTTAGTTTGCTGTTTGCTCTCTCCGTCCTGTTTTAAACATTTAGGTTTACAATCGCTGCTTTCCAGTCTGGAGGATCCGTTCCAGAACCTAACCAGCTTTGAAGAATAATCA
>NW_025119456.1:0-1041 GCF_004010195.1 Chiloscyllium plagiosum
AAGCTAAGCTAGTAATGGCTGGGGACCTCAGACCCGCTGCATGTGCCTCTTGCTTGATGTAGGAGCTTAGGAACGTGTCTGACATTCCTGACTCTTCAACTTGCAGCAAGTGTATCCAGCTGCAGCTGTTGTTTGACCGCATGACAGCTCTGGAGCTGTGGATGAACTCACTGTGGAGCATCATCGATGCTGAGGAGGTACTGGATAGCATGTTTCGTGAACTGGTCACACTGCAGTTAGAGTTGTTAATGGAGAGAGTGAATGGGTGACCAAAAGACAGAAAAAAAGTAGGAAGGCAGTGCAGGTGTCCCCTGCGGTCATCTCCCTCCAAAACAGGTATACCGTTTTGGATACTGTTGGGGGAGATGGCTCACCAGGGGAGGGCAGCAGTTGCCAGGATCATGGCACCATGGCCGGCACTGCTATTCAGAAGGGCGGGAAAAAGTCTCATTGGGCCATAGTCATAGGGGATTCTTTTGTGAGGGGAGTAGATAGGCGGTTCTGTGGTCAAAAACTGGAGTCCCAGATGGTATGCTGCCTTCCAGGCGCTCGGGCCGGGGATGTCAACGATTGGCTGCAGAGCATTCTAAAAAGGGAGGGTGAACAGCCAGTTGCTTTGGTGCATGTAGGCACCAACGATATAAGTAGAAAGCGAGATGAGGTCCTGAAAAAAGATTTCAGGGAGCTAGGAGAGAAGTTAAAGAGGAGAACTTCAAAGCTAGTGATCTCGTGATTGCTACAAGTGCCACGTGCTAGCTAGTGTAGAAATGAAAAAATAGGCAGGATGAACACGTGGCTTGAGAGATGGTGTAGGAGGGAGGGGTTCAGATTTGTTGGACATCGGGTCCAGTTCTGGGAAAGGTGGGACTAATAAATAAGGGGCGGTCTACATCTGAACCAGACTGGAACCAATGTCCTTGGGGGAGATTTTGCTTCTACTGTTGGGGAGTTTTTAAACTAATGCGGCAGGGGACTGGGAACCAGCAGAGAAAACAAGTAGGCAGCGAAGTGGAGACTGGAGACTGTAAGAATTATGAAGAT
>NW_025119457.1:0-1041 GCF_004010195.1 Chiloscyllium plagiosum
GATACAATTTTAAAACCGTTATTACCGCCCTTCGTGATTTTACTGCTTAGCACTCTGACTGTTCGACACATTGTGATGGTGGATCGAACCCGCAGAGCACTGCAAGGTCAACGCAACACCCCAGAACAGCGACGATGCAGAGATGCAGAGCCGAAGGAAATCCATCATTTTCCTCTTCACCATTTCTAGCACTTTCATCGTGCTGTGGATTACAATCATTACAATCCAGATCAGTATACAGATCCCTTTCTTATTGCAGGATATTCTGCAGTTATGCTTCAACTGCTGAGCATCTGTACAAACCTGTGGTTATGCACTGGCTCAGACACAATTCAGCGAAAATTTGATTAACATAATTATGTATTCATTGTTTCAATTATTCAATATGTCAAACAATGAAAACAATATGAATCCTGCCTTTAAACTCAAACTTGTTTGTGTGTCAAGTCTTAGCTCACTGGGAATATTCCCATCTCTGCATCAGGACGTCTGTTCAAGCTTCTCATTGTTCAGTTCCTCAGATAGGAAAACAGCTCCTGAACACACACAGCAAGACCTTGACAGTATTTAAATTTGTCTGACAAATGGCAAGCAACATCTTCTCTCCACCAGGACGAGACAGTAACCAGGGACTCTTATGGTGCAGTAGTAATGTCCCTATCTCTGAACCAGGAGGACTGGGCTCAAGTCCCACTTGCTCCAGAGGTGTGTAATAATATCTTTGACAAGTTGATTTGAAAAACAACTGGACAGTAACAATCTTGAATGGGGCTGTGGGGTGACCTTTTGAGGTTTTTCAAATCAAACGGGGAAGAATAGGGTCATTCGACAAGGTCTTTTCCCTGGCATTGTGGGAGTCCAAAACTAGAAGGCATAGGTTTAAGTTGAAAGAGGAAAGATATGAAAGGGACCGAGGGTGGTGCATGTGTGGAATGAGCTGCCAGAGGAAGTGGTGGACGCTGGTGCTTCTGATTATTTATGATACACTGAGTTGGGTCTTGGTGAAAGCTTTTTCACTCCCTTTGGAGTGAACTCCCAGCT
>NW_025119458.1:0-1041 GCF_004010195.1 Chiloscyllium plagiosum
CCGCCCCTCCTCACAAACCTCAGACTGGTATAAATTAGAGTAAAATCTCTGGAGTGACACATTAATCTTTTTGGAGTCACATGTTCGGTTCCCAGACCATTCCCTAATCACCATAATGGCTTGAGGGGCGCTCCTTTTCCTAGCGAGATATGCTAAGTATTTACCAGGCCTGTCACCATGATCATATAACCTTTGCTTTGCAAAAGTAAGCTCGTTCTTTGCTGTCTGCGTGAGCACGGAATTCAACGCAGACCGCAGCGCCGTAATCCTCTATAACTTGACCAATGATGGCCTGTTAAAGTAGGCCTTCTCAGCTGCCTTCAACCATGCTTCGAAGTGACGTTGCTGCTCACCCTTCTGCCGCCTCCTACTGGCAGTGTAGGAAATAACTGACCCACTGGCATAGGCTTTGGCAATTTCCGAAGGAAGGATGGGCTACTAACCGAGCATGAGTTAATGTCTAGGAACGCCCAAAAGTCCCGAGAGAAATGCTCCACAAATGTATTATCCTTGAGGATAAAGGGATCCATTTGCCAGTGCCTTGGACCCACTGTAATGTCCTTAATCTTAACCAACAGGTACACTGGAGTGTGGTCAGAGATGGTAATATTACCGATTGTACAAGATGCCACCAAGTCCAGGGTTGCCATGGGGATTGGATAAAAATCAGTCCTGGTGTGACATCTGTGTGGATTGGAAAAAAAACTGTAAAATCCCTGCCTGTAGGGTGGAGACACCTCCAGATGTCCACCAACCCTCACTCCACACACAGATCCACTAATTGTTTAGTTTGTACAGAGGGTATCGGGGGTCTTTGGGCAACCTCTGAACTGTGGGATCCATGAGACAGTTAAAATTTCCCCCGTTAATTGTATGCCAGGACTCCAGACTGATCAATTTAGAAAATGCATCGAACAAAATGTTGAGGGATGAGCTGGAGGGCAATAAACATTTAAAACACCATATTCTTCCCCATTTATCAAGGCTATAAGAATTACAAACCGCCTGTGTGTGTGTGTCTTTAACACACTCTAGTAACTT
>NW_025119459.1:0-1041 GCF_004010195.1 Chiloscyllium plagiosum
TATTTTAAGAAGTTGGACTACTTATTTTTTTTTTTGTAAATGCAGATGCAGAGTGGATTATCCAGCACTGATGCAGCTGGTCAAACCACAGAGCTTTAAACAAAATAGAATTTATTAAACCACTATGAATGACACAGGAACACAAGAAAGCATGATTGCGCATAACTTACTGAAAACTTAATTAACACGATTTCGCAACTTAATAAAACTGTTCCGTTCTCTGCAACATCCCATGATCATACATCATGTAAAAGTATAATGCAAGCATAAGTGGTATCAGAGAAATTTTTCTGACAAGACCACGGTTGAAACGAGAAACGCATTTTTCAATGTGGCTGCTTCTCTCAGTCCCAGTAGATTTGTCGCTCTTCCTACAACTTTGTATGGAACGCAATGGATTTAGATTGTTTTATTTGGTAGCTGTCCACAGCTTCCTTGAATAATTCTGATGTACGTTTGTCCTCAAATTGGACTGATTCGCCGTGCATAATCAATACTGTATTTAAAAAGAGTAACTCTTAAGCAATCCTTTGAGCTGTGATTTTGCATAATGGAAGGGCCTCTTTAAATCTAGTGGACAAATACCATATTGTGAAGAAATATTGAGTTTCCACTTTCTAATTCAGGGAGGAGTCCTACGCAATCAATTAAGACACTTGTGAAATATTACTGAAATGCAGGAATGGGTAGTCAAAGAGCAAGCTTCATTACTCTCTGCGGCTTACAATTAACTGATACGAGTGACATGTCTGGCAAAATTCAACTATATCCTTGAGCTGTCGGTGCCAGTAAAAATGATTTTGCATTTTATCTTAAGAGTTTTGAACCCGTAAATGACCTGCTATTTGGAGTCCGTGCACTATCCAAAGCAACTTCTTCCGATAACACACTGGTATATAACTGCATGAACTTCCACTCATTACTCAATTGTCCGGACATGTGATGGACTCGATTTCATCACTAAGACATCACAGAACACGGAACATAGAAAATAGAGCATTGCAGTACTGTACAGGCCTTTTGGCCCTCCATGTTGCGTCG
>NW_025119460.1:0-1041 GCF_004010195.1 Chiloscyllium plagiosum
AGGTTTAGTGCCTCCTCCCTACTTCTCTAATCTTCACCACTACTAATAAAGCTGAGAATATTGCATCATTTGCATTCTTTCCCTCTCCTACCATCATTAATGGGTGATGTGGGAAGATTGCCAGGTCCCTTTGCAAATGTATGCCCCTTCCATTCAATGCCTTTAATTCATATTGCCTCTTGATATTTTTGTACCAAATGGATCATGTCAACCATTTCTGGGTCACTGCAAAATTACCTGTGTGTTGCTGAAATATCAACATTTCATTTCAAAATTACTGCAATGTCTGTGTGGGCTTTCAGATGTCCTGTAGTTGGGAAATGCTATATTATTGAAAATTATTCTTTACAGTTGGCACTCCACTCTGGGGTTTCTTATCAATGGGATACAGCGTTTAGCTGCATCACAACTGGGAAACACAAACACGATTATCCCCAATACTCACATTTTGGTGACATGGTGACAGACATGCAAGTACTCTCCTCACTGACAGGAATCTTAACATTGAAGCAGTGACACCATGGAACCATTCACTCCACCATCCCTGATACTGAGGTAAAAACAATGACTGCTGGAAACCAGTATTCCTGATGAAGGGCTTTTGCCCGAAACGTCGATTTTGCTGCTCGTCGGATGCTGCCTGAATTGCTGTGCTCTTCCAGCACCACTGATCCATCCCTGATACTGCCCCATCACCACCTGGTTTCACCACATCCACCAAACGACACCGGACTGCACTGTGACTTCTAATTACCTTTTATCTACTGTGGACTGTTCAGGTTTGAACTTGTTCATTGCAGGTTACATTAAGATTGTAAATATCACTTCACTAATGAACAGAATTGCAGTTATCAAGAAAATAGAAGAATTTATTTTAGTAACTGATACGAAACACAAATTTACAAAATCAATTCACATGCAATTCATCAGTTTATACTAAAATAAAACTCTGGATCTACATAGTGAGGACATACAGCTTGGGGAATACAGTACAAATGGACAATCTTGCAGAGATTGTGTCTGAAGAGCGTGTTGTTCAGG
>NW_025119461.1:0-1041 GCF_004010195.1 Chiloscyllium plagiosum
GAAGCAATACAGGCATATCTCAACTTGGAGTGGGTCGGTATTAGACCTTGTAATTGGGTAACGAGACTCAAGAAGTGTTTGAAATTTCAGTTGGGCTTAATCTGGCGAACAGTGATCATCGTTCTGTAAAATTTGGGACATTTATGTATCAGGATGAACGGGTGGACTATTGAAAGCGTAAATTGTGGGAATGTCATAAAAAAGTAACTAAATCCACATATCGACATCTGTCAGATGCAAGCATTTTAAAGCCAATTCATCAGAGATCATGTGAAAGCACCTTCCTGCAGGGATGAAAGATAAGGATTTCAGAATTTGGGAATGATGGAGAACACGAGGTATTGAAAGAGCAGTTAAGAAGTAAAAGGAGAGTATGTAAGCATTAGGCTAGTCCCTTGCTTAATGTAAAGATAGCAAGGAAAATAATCTTAAAGGAGAAATTCGGAGTAGGTGAAGGGGCCATAAAATGCCCTTGGCAGTTTGGCCTAAGTAGAATCACAAAATGTTTTTGTATGCATATTAGAATGACCTGGTAGGTAGGGAAAGATGACGCCCTCTCACGGTGAAATAAATAAAGGTATGTTTCGAGCTTGATAAAGCGGATGAGTTATTTAATGCGTATTTGCATCAGCATGTTATAACAATAAGAAATTGGTGCCGGTAAGATTTGGGAGCGGCGTGCAGATATTGTTTTTGCATTTCGATATTAATGAGGAGCCATTTGTCATCTTGAGAAAAACAAGTAGGCCAATCTCCCCGTCTTGATGAGATCCATTCCATGGATACAAGGGAGAAAAATGTGGAAATTCCTGGCCCCCCTGCAGATATCATTCTACTCTCTTTAAATGCAGGGAAGGTCGCGGAAGGCTGGAGGATAGATAGTGCTATTTCTACAGTTGAGGAAGATCGAGATATATTATTTTCAAAAATTATGGTTGGCCGAGACTCACGTCAAGGTCGCAAAATAATTGCTTAAGTTTCTTACGGGCAGCATTTATCTGATTTTGTAAATGCAGGAGAGTGAGCATGGCTTTGTGCTGA
>NW_025119462.1:0-1041 GCF_004010195.1 Chiloscyllium plagiosum
CTCTTTAAATAGTTTCATAGAAGATAGAACATATAACATTGCAGCACATTACAGACCCTTTGGCCCTCGATGTTGCACCGACATTTTGTCCTACTTTCAGATCAGACTAACTTACATGCACTACATTGTACTATCTTCCCATGTGCCTATCTAGGAGTCGCTTACATGTTCCTAATGTACCTAACTATACTACCACTGCTGGCAGTGCATTTCACACATCCACCACTCTCAGTGTAAGGAACCAACCTCTGACATCTCTTCGAAAACTTGCTCCAAATGATGCCACCTCGTGATAGTCATGTCTGCCCTGGGAAAATGTCTCTGGCTATCCAATGTATATATAGCTCTCTCACCACCTTGCTTACCTCTATCAGGTCACCTGTCATCCTTCTTCACGCCAATGAGGAAAGCCTTAACTCTGTCAACCTTTCTTCCTAAAACCTGCCCTCCAGTCCAGGTAGCATTCTGACAAATGTCCTCTGCACCCTTTCTAAAGTTTCCATATCTTCCTATAATTGGGTGACCAGAACTGAACGCAATATTTCAAGTGTGGTCTAACCGAGGCTCTATAGTGCTGCAGCATCATCTTGTGGCTCTTAAAGTCAATCCCCCGTTAATGAAAGCAAACACACCATTCGCCTTCTTAACAATCCGATCAATTTGAGCAGCAACTTTGAGAAATCTATGAACGTGGACCCCAAGATCCCTCTGTTCCTCCACACTGCTCAGAATCCTGCATATAACCCTGTATTCTGCATTCAAATTCAAGCTTACAAAGGGAATCACTTCACACTTTTCCACTTTGAACTCCATCTGCCACTTCTCAGCCCTGCTCTGCATGATGTCAATGTCCCATTGCAACTTACAACAGCCCTCCACACTATATACCATTCCACAAACGTTCGTGTCATTGGCAAACTTACTAACACCACCCTTCCACTTCCTCATCCAAGTAATGTATAAAATTCGCAACGGGCAGAGGTCATAGAACTGATCACTGTGGGACATCACTGGTCCCTTTCAGTGATCTAGCTCCCCTAA
>NW_025119463.1:0-1041 GCF_004010195.1 Chiloscyllium plagiosum
GGGTCGGGAAGTAGTCCCAGAGCAGCGTGTGGGAACACAGCCCCAGAGCAGCGAGTGGGGAAGTAGTCCCAGAGCAACGTGTGGGGAAGTAGTCCCAGAGCAGCGTGTGGGGACGCAGTCCCAGAGCAGGGAGTGGGGACGCAGTCTCAGAGCAGTGTGTGGGGACACAGACCCAGAGCAGCATGTGGTACACAGTCCCAGAGCTGCATGTGAGGACGCAGTCTCAGAGCAGGGAGTGGGGAAGTAATCCCAGAGCAGCGGGTGGGGACGCTGTCCCAGAGCAGGGAGTGGGGAAGTAGTCCCAGAGCAGCGTGTGGGGACACAGTCCCAGAGCAGCTAGTGGATCAGTAATCCCAGAGCAGCGTGTGGGGACACAGTCCCAGAGCAGCGGGTCGGGAAGTAGTCCCAGAGCAGTGTGTGGGGACACAGTCCCAGAGCAGTGATTGGGGAAATAGTCCCAGAGCAGCGTGTGGGGACACAGCCCCAGAGCAGCGAGTGGGGAAGTAGTCCCATAGCAGCGTGTGGGGAAGTTGTCCCAGAGCAGTGTGTGGGGATGCAGCCCCAGAGCAGTGTGTGGGGACGCAGTCCCAGAGCAGGGAGTGGGGACGCAGTATGTTGGAACACAGACCTAGAGCAGCGTGTGGGTATGCAGTCCCAGAGCAGCGTGTGGGGACACAGCCCCAGAGCAGCGAGTGGGGAAGTAGTCCCAGAGCAGCGTGTGGGGAAGTAGTCCCAGAGCAGTGTGTGGGGATGCAGCCCCAGAGCAGATGTGGGGACGCAGTCCCAGAGCAGGGAGTGGGGACGCAGTATGTTGGAACACAGACCTAGAGCAGCGTGTGGGTATGCAGTCCCAGAGCAGCATGTCGGTACACAGTCCTAGAGCAGCATGTGGGTACATAGTCTAAGAGCAGCGAGTGGGGAAATAATCCCAGAGCAGCGTGTGGGGAAGTAATCCCAGAGCAGCGTGTGGGGAAATAATCCCAGAGCAGCGTGTGGGAAGTAATCCCTGAGCAGCGTGTGGGGACACAGTCCCAGAGTAGG
>NW_025119464.1:0-1041 GCF_004010195.1 Chiloscyllium plagiosum
ACTAAAGAAATTGAGGGTTTGATTAAGAAAAAGGAGGAAGCATATATAAAGTATAGACAGATAGATCGAGTGAATCCTTAGGAGAGTATAAATGCAGTAGGAGTATACTAAAGAGGGAAGTCAGGAGGGCAAAAAGGGGACTTGAGATAGCTTTGGCAAATACAATTAAGGAGAATCCAAAGAATTTTTACAAATACAAAAGGACAAAAAGGTAATGAGGGAGAGAATAGAGCCCCTCAAAGATCAGCAAGGCGGCCTTTGTGTGGAGCTGCAGAAAATGGGGGAGATACTAAACGAGTATTTTGCATCAGCATTTACTGTGTAAAAGGATATGGAAGATGTAAAATGTAAGTAAATAGATGGTGACATCTTGCAAAATGTCCATATTACAGAGAAGGAAATGCTGGATGTCTTGAAATGATAAATCCCCAGGACTTGATCAGGTGTACCCTAGAACTCTGTGGGAAGCTAGAGAAGTGATTGCTGGGCCTCTTGCTGAGATATTTGTATCATTGATAGTCACAGTGAAGGTTGGCTAACGTGGTGCCACTATTTAAAAAGGGTGGTAAGGACAAGCCTGGGAACTATAGACCAGTGAGCCTGACGTCGGTGGTGGGCAAGTTGTTGGAGGGAATCCTGAGGGACACGATGTACATGTATTTGGAAAGGCAAGGACTGATTAGGGATAGTCAACATGGCTTTGTGCATGGGAAATCATATCTCACAAACTTGATTGAGATTTTGAGGAAGTAACAAAGAGGATTAATGAGGGTAGAGTGGTAGATGTGATCTATATGGACTTCAGTAAGGGGTTTAACAATGTTCCCCTTGGGAGACTGATTAGCAAGGTTAGAGCTCACGGCACACAGGGAGAACTAGCCATTTGGATATAGAACTGGCTCAAAGGTAGAAGACAGAGGGTGGTGGTGGAGGGTTGTTTTTCAGACTAGAGGCCTCTGACCAGTGGAGTGCCACAAGGATCGATGCTGGGTCCTCTACTTTTTGTCGTTTACATAAATGGTTTGGATGCGAGCATAAGAG
>NW_025119465.1:0-1041 GCF_004010195.1 Chiloscyllium plagiosum
TTAATTTCTCTCCCCATTCCATAAATTAACACGCTCTTGATTAACATGCCAGAAAGACTTTAAAAAACTTTCATCTCTTACTATTAGAAGGTGAGAGAAAGTGAGAGCTGCAGATGCTGGAGGTGAGAGTTGAAAAGTGTGGGGCTGGAAAAGCACAGCACGTCGGCAGCATCCGAGGGGCAGGGGCGTTGATGTTTCAGGCATAAATGCTTCATCAGTAAAGTGGGAGGTAAGGGAGGGGGAAGGAGGTTGAGAAATAAATGGGAGGGTTAGGGTGGAGCTGGGTGGCAGGGAGCTTGGAAGGCGATAGGTAAATGCAAGTGGTAGGTCGGAGATAAGGGTGATATGACAACTATCGGGGATAGGACAGCTGGAACCCTCAAACTGTATAGCATCAACGTTGACTTCACCAAATTCCAAATGTCCCCTCCACCATCTTCTCCCAGATCCAACCGTTCAACCTAGCACTGCCCTCTTGGACTGCCCTAACTAGCTATCTTCCTTTCCACCTATCGACTCCACCCTACCCTCCGACATATCACTATCACTCCCACCTACATCTTCTTATTGCCTTCCCAGCGACCGTCCCACCAGGTCAGCTACTACCCTCGTATTTATCTTTCAGCCCCCTTGTTCCCCCACCATGTTCCAGACGATGGGTTTCTGCCTGATATTCGATTGTCCTTCTGTGTAGATGCTGCCTGATCTGTTGTGCTTTTCCGGAGCCTCACTTCTCAACTATTAGAGACTGAGCAGATCCCATATCTCACAAAATTATAACTACTTGTCCTTCTCCCCCTGTTCGTTCTGAGTAAACTTTATCTACAGAGGTGAATTCTTTAGAGAGATCAGGCACTGCCTCCATACCCAGCCCTTGCCTAGGCTGTGTAATTTCCTGCAGCTCCTCGGCTCCACTTGGGGTCTCCTTTAGCAGTTTCAATAATGCCACTTGGCTTAGCCTCTTCTACCGCATCTTTCCCCAACGTGTCTTCCTTTAACGCCCAGCAAGGTGTGTCCCAGCTTACTGCAGTGAAAACAACT
>NW_025119466.1:0-1041 GCF_004010195.1 Chiloscyllium plagiosum
ATAACTTGATTTCACCTCTTCCGCACCTCTGATCCACAAATTAAGTGTGAAATCTCTGGCTTTGGTCCTATCAAATTTTCTTTAATTATCTCTAAATGTCTTCTCACTTGATGTCCGATAATTAACTGAAAGGAAGTGAACTGATTAGATTCATTTGCGGCATGGGATACGTTTATACCAATTATTCAAGTAATCCTGACAGTATCGTCTTCAAGGTCTGATGCCATCTTTCTAAAGCTCCATGGGATTCAGGATCATATGCACTGGATTTCCAGTGCTCGAAACGTGAGCCACCCAACACGTCATTATACCACCGAGCAGTAAAAATAGACCGTAGTTCCGACGAATCCCACTGGGTAGCTGATATTGTGGAAGGAGAGCTACTAACTCCTGGAGAACCCTTCCTGCCTTGGAACTCCGCAATGGAATTTCCTCCGTAAATGTGGTAGACATCTCCGTTATGTTAAAATGTTCTCGTTCCGTCACTTAGTTCTTGGGAGGGAACTTACATAAGCACTTATAACCCAAGTGAACGGTTCTTCAAATGTGGGAATTAGCAACAAAGGTGCTCCTTGTATTACCATCTGTGGCTGACATAGCATTTCTTATGTATGACACGTATGGCAAAAATTAACTACAACCTTGTGCATTGCTGGACAATATAAATGACTTTGGACCCTAAGCCTGAGTCAGTCGTACCCTTAGGTGACCTCCTCCAGGCAGTTTGTGCGCTAGAGTAACACCTCATACCTGTATGTTACTGGCAACACAAACTTGTGCACTTCAGCCCATTTCTCCTCTGCACTGTCATGGTCTCCATTTCCACCTTAGGATTCTATCATTCAAATAATGACTGGCTGGAATATTCATTGCCTCAATATCGTCTTGTCTTGGTGTTGCATGTCTGTTAGCCTTTCAGAAAGAAACCCTTTTCTCTAACCCTCTGATGTCCAAGATTTTCCTGCACCATTACACCAGCCGGGTGACCGCTGACAAAACCTGGATTCCTTCATTTTTCACTTTCGTCTTCTCTTCGTGCTG
>NW_025119467.1:0-1041 GCF_004010195.1 Chiloscyllium plagiosum
TGACCTGTGCATTCTTGGAATATTCAAAACTAATTTTGTCAGATGTTACTTTCTTCTTACTTTCTTCTCACTTTCTTCGCTCTTGAGCTGCTGATCCTGATTAGTGCTCTCGGTGATTCTGTCGCAAATAATATGGGATAACACATTGAACAGAGACCATTTATCATTAAAAGATATAAACCATCCACTGGGATAATTGGAACACATGGGAACTGACATTAAGGAAAGTCAGTGAACAAACATGCTCAGTATAGCCCAACCTTACAGCAATTTTCAAACCACAATAAAAACTAATATTTATGCCGTCGAGATGGAATGGATGAGGGATGCTTAATGATGGAGCATCGATCTTAAAATCATTTTTATTCTTTCTTCCGTGAATATGGGAGTAGTGCCAGACCAGTGCTGAAATGTATATATTATATACTGTTTTAAAAAAGAGCCACGGATAATGTGACATACCAGCTGCTTAAGGTGACTGGTGCGGAAATTTCCAGATATCATAAACCAGCGTATAAGGTCTATTGCCCAGATGAAGTCGTTTATTAATACTGCAGTACACACAATATTTGCCAACCTAAAATAAAACGAAGAGCTGCAGATGATGGAGGTCTGAAACAAAAACTGTTCTGAAGAAGAGATTCCTGTTTGGAAATAAAAACTCTGCTTTCTTCCTAAATATGTTAGCATACCCGCTCAGTTTTGACAGCAATTTCTTTCATATCTAATTTATTCTTAAAAATATGCACAAAATCGACCCTGCGGTTTTGCCGTTGACATATAAGCCCCACCAGTTTTTGTTTCTCCTTGCTGTTTCTAAGATCCAGACAAGTGGTTTCGGTGTAATCTGAATGTCTTGGTCTGTGCTGGAAATCGTGGGAGATTCAGCGACATGTTTCCTGAGGCCTGTCTTGATGTTAAGATAATCTCGCTGCCTCGTGTTCATTCTTCTCAGTGGGATTATCTCTGGGTCTCTCTGAGGCTGGCAGAGTGGAGAAAAACAAAAATCTCCCTCAATTCTGTACTTTCCTCCTGATGACT
>NW_025119468.1:0-1041 GCF_004010195.1 Chiloscyllium plagiosum
ACATGCACACTCATACATCTACAAAGACCCTCTCCTACACACAAACACTCACACACGCACACTCATACAACTACAGAGACCCTCTCCTACACACACTCACAAATGCACACTCGTACACCTACCGAGACCTCCTCCTACACACAGACACTCACACGTGCACATTTGTACACCTACAGAGACCCTACACACAAACACTCACACGCGCACACTCATACATCTACAAAGACCCTCTCCTACACGCAAACACTCACACATGCACACTCATACACCTACAGAGACCTTCACCGACACACATACACTCACACATGCACACTCGTACACCTATAGAGACCCTCTCCTACACACAAACACTCACACATGCACACTCATACACCTACAGAGACCCTCTCCTGCACACAATCACTCACACATGCACATTCATACACCTACAGAGACCCTCTCCTACACACAAACACTCACACACGCACACTCATACAACTACAGAGACCTCTCCTACACACACTCACAAATGCACAGTCGTACACCAACAGAGACCCTCTCCTACACACAGACACTCACACACGCACACCCGTACACCTACAGAGACCCTCTCCCACACACAAACACTCACACACGTACATCTACAGAGACCCTACACACAAACACTCACACATGCACACTCGTACACCTACAGAGACCCTCTCCTACACACACTCACTCATGCACACTCATACATCTACAAAGACCCTCTCCTACACACAAACACTCATACACGCACACTCATACACCTACAGAGACCCTCTCCTTCACACAAGCACTCACACATGCACACTCATACACCTACAGAGACCCTCTCCTTCACACAAACACTCAAACATGCACACTCATACACCTACAGAGACCGTCTCCTCCACACAAACACTCACACATGCACACTCATACATCGACAGAGACTCTCTCCTGCACACAAACACTCACACACGCACACTCGTACACCTACAGAGACCCTCTCCTGCACACAAACACGTACACACGCACACTCATACACCTACAAAGGCCCTC
>NW_025119469.1:0-1041 GCF_004010195.1 Chiloscyllium plagiosum
ACAGAGAGGGAGACGGACACAGAGAGAGAGAGAGAGACAGAGACAGAGGGACAGAGATAGAGAAAGACAGAGAGAGGGACACACAGAGAGAGGGGGACACAGAGAGAGAGAGGGACAGGGACAGAGAGAGATTGAGAGAGGGACAGGGACACAGAGAGATTGAGAGAGAGAGGGATAAACAGAGAGAGAGAGGGACACAGAGGGAGGGACACAGAGAGAGTGGGGGACAGAGAGAGGGGGACAGAGAGACTGAGGGACATAGAGAGACTGGGGGACACAGGGGGAGTGAGGGACACAGAGAGAGAGAGTTACAGAGAGAGTGAGGGACACAGAGACAGTGAGGGACACAGAGAGAGTGAGGGCCAGAGAGAGACTGTGAGGAGCAGAGAGACAGAGAGAAAGTGAGGGACAGAGACAGAGATACAGAGAGAGAGGGACGCAGAGACAGAGAGAGTGAGGGACAGTGAGAGAGATACAGAGAGAGAGAGAGACAGAGACAGAGAGAAAGAGACAGAGAGAGAGAGCACGAGAGATAGAGAGACAGAGAGAAAGAGACGGAGAGAAAATGTGTGCGAACGCGAGAGAGCGTGTGAGGGGATGGGAGAGAGAGAGGGCAATTGTGCGAATATGTGTGGTGCAAGAAAGAGTGAGTGTGTGAGAGAGTGTGTGTGGGTGGAAGAAAGAATGAGTGTGTGTAAGAGAAAGAGAGTGCATGTTTACGAGAGTGTGTGTGGGTGCAAGAAAGAGTGAGCGTGTGTGAGAGTGTGTGTGGGTGGAAGAGTGAGTGAGTGTGTGTGTAAGAGAAAGAGTGTATTTGAGCGAGAGTGTGTGGGGGTGCAAGAAAGAGTGAGTGTGTGTGGAAGAAAGAGTGTGTGTGTGTGTAAGAGAAAGAGAGTGCATGCGTGTGAGTGTGTGTGGGTGCAAGAAAGAGTGAGTGTGTGTAAGAGAAAAAGAGTGCATTTGTGCGAGAGTGTGTGTGGATGTAAGAAAGTGTTAGTGTGTGTGTAAGAGAAAGAGAGTGAATGTGTGTGTGTGTGGGTG
>NW_025119470.1:0-1041 GCF_004010195.1 Chiloscyllium plagiosum
GGTCCTTGACCTTGAGAATTTTTTAAAACATAAGCACACTTCATTGTGGAGATACAGGAGAATGCTGAATTTATATTGACACGATTTGGAGATGCCAGTGTTGGACTGTGACGTACAAAGTTAAAAATCACACAACACCAGGTTATAGTCCAACTGGTTTAATTGGAAGCACTAGCTTTCGGAGTGTTGCTCCTTCATCAGATAGTTGTAGAGTACATGAGTGTAACACACAGAATTTATAGAAAAAGTTTACAGTGTGATGTAACTAAAATTATACATTAAAAAATACCTTGATTGTTTGTTAAGTCTCTTGTCTGTTAGAATGACCATGTTAGTTTCATTTCTTTCATTTGTAAATTGCAAAACCTTTTTTAAAAGTTCCATTCTCAAGTGAATTTAACAATTGGTGTCAGCTCAGAAAATGCATTGAAGGTGTTAGCTCCCTGTGTGCTGCTATCCGTGCCATAATGTTTAGACTGATTCTAAACATTATGAAAAATGAATTAACAGAATCTTAAATGGATTCATGCAGGTTTTGAGCAAAGTACGATGTAGCTCTGCAAGGACAAATTCACCCCACAAATGTACATGTGTATGTGGGTTTGGGTTTGTGTGTGTGTGTGTATGTGTGTGTGGGGGGGGGCCTTGTGAGTGCCTGTGAGAGAACGTGCATATGTGTGTGTGCATATAGTGCAATGGTGGTCACCTGCAGTGTGACATGAATCCATGGTCCCGGTTGAGGCCATCCCTACGGGTACCGAACTTAGTTATCAGCCTCTGCTTGGCCACTTTTCGCTGCTGCCTGGCCCAAAGTCCACCTTGGAGGATGGTTTCCCGAAGGTCCAAAGTCGAATGCCCCGAACCGTTGAAGTGTTCTCCAACTGGAAGGGCACACTCCTATCTGTTGATTGTTGTGCAGTGCCCATTCATCCAATGCTGTGGCCTCTGCTCGGTTTCACCAGTGTACCATGCCTCAGGGCATCCTTGCCTGAAGCGTATGAGATAGACAACGTTGGCTGAGTCACACGACTACCTGCCATG
>NW_025119471.1:0-1041 GCF_004010195.1 Chiloscyllium plagiosum
AGCAGGCACAGGTCCAAAAAGCGAGGCTCAAAATGCTGTTGATCTGAAAGATTCTCTCCGTCATTTGAAGCCAGCAGGAGGGTGTAAAGTTCAGTCATTTGGACGAAGCTGTGATAGTTCACTCGAGGCTGAATTAATGTCATAAATAGAGATTCCATTTTCACCCCATTACCTGTCTGAGTGAACTTTAATACAATGCCTCCTTCTCATTGGAATAAAATGTATTATCTTTCGATGTGACTTCTTCTCAATCAAAAGACTCTGTGATGATATTCTGGAGAATGTGTCAAGAAATGAGTATCAAGTTAAGGCCAATCTCACTCAATTCACCACAAACCCCATCAACACACGACGCTCTCCACCAGCGTTCCACGCCCCTCATCTCAAATGTTCTGTACATGAGGAGGAACAAGGTCGTTTTTAACAAAAAGTAGCAGAGGGATAAGATGAAACTCCTTCAAACCTGCACTACCTTTCAATGGTGACCTGATTGCACCCCGACCTCCCTATTCCCACCCACTCAACTATACCCCTTGACCCAGTTGTTGTTCATGTGTATGCGTGAGTTTGCCGTCAGCGCTCGCTGGGCAACAGTTTTAAAAAGACTTAAAGTTCAAGAAAATTAAAGTTGATCTATTCATCGCAATAAAAAACTGTGAACATTTTCCTTAAGAAAACAAAATTGTGTCGTATGCGTGGTCACATTGTTGGTCTTTATTCTGAGGAATCAACTTTGAGGGAAAGAAGTGATGCTGCAGCTGAACATAGTTCTACTTAATGCATCAAGGGTTTCCTTTGGAATCTCCTGACTCATCAACTAAGATATGAGATAATCGTACTGGATGCAGTCCTGAAATATTTCACTCCATCAGTCCTTGAAAGAAGGTAGCATCCAATGTGAAAATGTCTGTCAGTTTGGGCTATAACGCTTGGAATTCGGGTGTTACTGAGATATTACAGACCTCGAGAGAACTTGACAGGGTGGGTGCTGAGAAGATGTTTCTTTATATGTTGATGAGTGAAGAAGGTATAAGGAAATGT
>NW_025119472.1:0-1041 GCF_004010195.1 Chiloscyllium plagiosum
GATGAACTGTTCCTCTGTGGGTAGACTAGGCCTTTGTAAAGTCTGAATACCTCTGTGTGTGCTGGGAGGTGAACATTTGCTGCATCCTGGAGTGGAGTCTGGCTTCAGGAGTGGACCAACCCCTGTGAGTTAACTGTACCTTTCGGGTGGCTCAGTGGTTAGCACTGCTGCCTCAGAGCACCAGGGTCCCAGGTTCGATTCCAGCCTTAGGTGACTGTCTGTGTGGAGTTTGCCCACTCTCCCCGTGTCTGTGTGGGTTTCCTCCAGGTGCACCGGTTTCTCCCACAGTCCAAAGATGTGCAGGTCAGGTGAATTGGCCACACTAAGTTGCCCACAGTGTTAGGTGCATTAGTCAAAAGGAAATGGGGCTGGGTGGGTTACTCTTTGGAGGGTCGGTGTGGACTTGTTGGTCCGAAGGGCCTGTTTTCACACTAGGGAATCTAATCTAATCAAGTGTACTGTGTTCCTGAGAGTGTGCCTGGTCCTCTGTGGACAAAGGCCTCTGCGATGACTGAACACCTGTGTGTGTGCTGTGGGGTATGTATTTGCTGCCTTCAAGAGTGGACTGGACCCTTGGTTGTGGATTCTGTGTTTTTGGTAATGGACTCTGCATCCTGGAGTGGATCCCATTCCTGGGAATGGACTCAGCTTTTGGAAGTGAATTGTTTATGGTAATGGACTCTGTACCAGAATGGACTGTTTGTTGGTAAATATTTCTGTCTTGTTGCTTGTTGGGTTTATCACATGCACTATCCTGTGTGTCCCTGGCTCTGGCAGGTCTCGCTGTGAGGTGGGAGGCTCACAGGTCATTCCAAAAGTTGTCACCCCGAGAGACGGTGGTTGGATAGGCCGTCTTGAGAACTGGGAGATGGACAGGCTGCCCTGAGAGCTGGAAGGTGGGCCTGATGCCAGTCACCCTGACAACCGGAAGGTGGGTAAGCCATTCTGAGTGCTGTCATCCCGCGAAGAGATAATCAGGGCGGACTATCCTAGAGGTGGCCATCACGGTTGTCAGAGTGGCTGAGAGCCAGAAGATGTGTA
>NW_025119473.1:0-1041 GCF_004010195.1 Chiloscyllium plagiosum
GGGTTTATCCCAGTCTGTACCCGGGGGGTTTATACCAGTCAGTAACTTGGGGTTTATCCCAGTCTGTACCTGGGGGCTTTATCCCAGTCTGTACCCAGGGGGTTTATCCCAGTCAGTAACTGGGGATTTATCCCAGTCTGTACCTGGGGGTTTATCCGAGTCTGTACCCGGGGGGTTTATCCCAGTCAGTATTTGGGGGTTTATCCCAGTCTATAACTGGGGATTTATCCCAGTCGATAACAGGGGATTTATCCCAGTCTGTACCTGGGGTTTATCCCAGTCTGCACCTGGGGGTTTATCCCAGTCTGTACCCGGGGGTTTATCCCAGTCTGTACCTGGGGTTTATCCCACTCTGTACCCGGGGGTTTATCCCAGTCTGCACCTGGGGGTTTATCCCAGTCTGTACCCGGGGTTTATCCCAGTCTGTACCCAGGGGTTTATCCCACTATGTACCTGGGTGTTTATCCCAGTCTATACCCGGAGTTTATCCCAGTCTGTACCCGGGGTTTATCCCAGTCTGTACCTGGGGGTTTATCCCAGTCTGTACCTGGGGGTTTATCCCAGTCTGTACCCGGGGTTTATCCCTGTCAGTACCCGGGGGGTTTATACCAGTCTGTACCCGGGGTTTATCCCAGTCTGTACCCGGGGGGTTTATCCCAGTCAGTAACTTGGGGTTTATCCCAGTCTGTACCCGGGGGTTTATCCCAGTCTGTACCCGGGGGGTTTATCCCAGTCAGTAACTGGGGATTTATCCCAGTCTGTACCTGGGGGTTTATCCCAGTCTGTACCCGGGGGGTTTATCCCAGTCAGTATTTGGGGGTTTATGCCAGTCTGTACCCGGGGGTTTATCCCAGTCTGTACCTGGGGGTTTATCCCAGTCTGTACCCGGGTGTTTATCCCAGTCTGTACCCGGGGGGTTTATCCCAGTCTGTCCCTGGGGGTTTATCCCAGTCTGTACCTGGGGGTTTATCCCAGTCTATAACTGGGGATTTATCCCAGTCGATAACTGGGGATTTATCCCAGTCTGTACCGGAGGGTTTA
>NW_025119474.1:0-1041 GCF_004010195.1 Chiloscyllium plagiosum
TTATGCCTGTAACTGGGAGTGCCCTGAGTATTATCTGGTAATGACTGTGACTGGGAGTATGCTGAGTTTTAGCTGTTAATGCCAGTAACTGGGAGTGCCCTGAGGTTTAGCTGGTAATGCCTATAAGTGGAAGTGTCCTGAGTGTTAGCTGGTAACGCCTATAACTGGGTGTGCCCTGAGTGTTAGTTGGTAACGCCTGTAACTGAGAGTGCCCTGAGTTTTAGCTGGTAACGCCTGTAACTGGAAATGCCCTGAGGTTTAGCTGATAGTGCCTGTAACTGGAAGTGCCCTGAGGTTTAACTGGTAACGCCTGTGACTGGAAGTGCCCTGAGTTTTAGCTGGTAATGCCTGTAACTGGAAGTGACCTGAGTTATAGCTGTTAATGCCTGTCACTGGGAGTATGCTGAGTTTTGGTTGGTAATGCCTGTAACTGGAAGTGCCCTCAGTTTTAGTTGGTAACGCCTGTAACTGGAAATGCCCTGAGTTTTAGGTGGTAATGCCTGTAAGTGGAAGTGTCCTGAGTTTTAGCTGGTAATGCCTGTAAGTGGAAGTGTCCTGAGTGTTAGCTGGTAATGTCTGTAACTGCGTGTGCCCTGAGTGTTAGTTGGTAACGCCTGTAACTAGGAGTGCCCTGAGTTTTAGCTGGTAACGCCTGTAACTGGAAGTGCCCTGAGATTTAGCTGTTAATGCCTGTAACTGGAAGTGCCCTGAGATTTAGCTGTTAACGCCTGTAACTGGAAGTGCCCTGAGATTTAGCTGGTAACGCCTGTAACTGGAAATGCCCTGAGGTTTAGCTGGAAACGACTGTAACTGGAAGTGCCCTGAGGTTTAGCGCCCTGAGATTTAGCTGTTAACGCCTGTAACTGGAAGTGCCCTGAGATTTAGCTGTTAACGCCTGTAACTGGAAGTGCCCTGAGGTTTAGCTGGAAACGACTGTAACTGGAAGTGGCCTGAGTTTTGGCTGTTAATGCCTGTAACTGGAAGTGCCCGAGTTTTAGCTTGTAATGCTTGTAACTGGAAGTGCCCTGAGTTTTAGCTGGT
>NW_025119475.1:0-1041 GCF_004010195.1 Chiloscyllium plagiosum
GTCTGCTTCGTTCCCCGTGGTGGACAGATGTATTGTCTATATCAATGTACTGGTGTGATCTAAACAATGTTCCACTACATGCAGGTTGTCGGGTTGGACTGGGAAAAACTTGCGATACACAGTACTCCGTGCTGAACAGATACTACTTGGGAGTTTATGGTATCTGGGCTGGTTGTGTGAGTTGGACTGAGAATGTGATATAACTAACCACTTCAACTGATCTGACAATGCCTTTATGTTCTAATTCTTATTCTTGTGATTGGACCTTCTGTCTCACACTGTATTAATGCTGCAGTGCGCCCATGCATCATGTTGGTGAATACACACTGCCCTCGCAGCAGCCACAGCCTCTTCATTCAGAAGCAGTCAGTTATTCCCAACGTCTTCGGGTCTCCATGTCGGAAGGAAGGATGGCCTTTTGGGTAAAGGCCGTTCTCTTCATACACTGCTCAGGGCAGCCTCCATCTCACCACAGTCCACCGCCAAGCAACCACATCAAAATACCCAGTGCATACTGAGAGCAATGGAATCGCTGGGAACATTAGGGTGCAGACCATTCGGGAGATGGACCAACATTTCTCATGTATGAACGGGTCAGAGTGAACCCTCCAATACACACTTTATCACTAAGCCCTGTCATATCTTTGTACTTATGAATTTTATGTCATTTTATTCTTCCTGAAAATTCAGAAATTCACAGTTACCAAGATCATATTGTATCTGCTAAATTGTTGGTTTTTGCTTATCCAGTTATAAATTTTCTACTTCTTCAGGATAACTTCGTTCCGTGCCTTTCTAATTTTATGCACACTTTTAGTCATTGTTTCATTCCATGTACCTGAACGGTTAATAGAATTTGCAAATACTTCAGGACACAGCATTGGTCACTGTGTCAATGAAGTCTTTAATTTCTGTTAAACTGGAAAATACTAATTCACCCCTTCTTCTGGTCCAATAACCAGTACTCCCCGTTTTCAACAGCTTTGAAAGGCTGAATGTTCTCTTCCATTTCCTGTGTAACAGGTATAAGATTAACAGATC
>NW_025119476.1:0-1041 GCF_004010195.1 Chiloscyllium plagiosum
ATCTGTTCCGTTGCTGTTTCTAGATTAAAGGGGAGTCATTTTAATCTTTCTTCAAGGCAAGTGGAAGCAGTTAGATGTTCTGTACCATTTTTAAATGCTGCTAAATTTACAATTGATAAGTAAAATGTGGAAAGAAATTGACCAGGATATAAAATGACTCGCCAACCAGATTGCATCAGTCCCCTGATGGATGGGCCAGATTAAAGATTTCCATCTTGCCTCTCCCAACCAAATGTAAACCAAATAGTTGCAAGTGAGCTTGGCCACACTTGCCTTAAAAAGCAGATTGTGAAATGAATACCTAGAAGATTTGTGGGTTCAATTCCTGCTCTAGAGACTGGAGCACGCAAACTCGGCAATGTTCTTGATGCAATATTAAGGGAGTACACATTAAAAGGGGTTGTCATATTAAAAGGGGTTCCCTGCTGTAGTGATTCTACTGAAATCAGCTAGGTAGACCTCTTGGAATATGTGTTCCCTGATTGGGGCTGTTATTCTGGTCCAAACAGGGAACCCGGCTGACAGATATAAACAGGAATGTCAGGGGCTCTGTTCACTGAGAGCTGGCATGAGAAAGCTAGTATATCAAGTACTATGTACATAGAGTCATAGAGATGTACAGCATGGAAACAGACCCTTCGGTCCAAACTGTCCACGCCGACCAGATATCCCAACCCAATCTAGTCCCACCTGCCAGCCTCCATATCCCTCCAAACCCTTCCTATTCATATACCCATCCAAATGCCTCTTAAATGTTGCAATTGTACCAGCCTCCACCACATCCTCTGGCAGCTCATTCCATACACGTACCTACATGTCAATAAAGGGGGCTTTGTGAGAGGATATGACTTCTATAGAGTTGTTTTACCTGCCCTCTCTTAGGTAGAGGTAAATTACCCAGTGGAAGAACAGTAGAGAAGGTCCTTGTACCTTGGACCAAAATGTATCATTGTCAAGAATTTAAATCAAGTTGTAATTTATTTGAGTTAATAAGGCCAAAATTAACACAATGTTTCTCAAAGATTTCTTATTGAAATGGAC
>NW_025119477.1:0-1041 GCF_004010195.1 Chiloscyllium plagiosum
GTGCTTCCAAATAACTCTGTTGTGCAATAACTTTCTGTTGTGTTTTATTTTCATTGTACACCCCGTTTCAACATCTGCACCTCCACGTAATGTATATTCAAATATTACTGAAGAAAAAAAAAGAAAAATGAGAGTTTTCCCAAATGTCATTCTGCTTCGGCAGTTAGTATGCTCATACCAGCTGCTGTCAATCGCATCATTTCCGGAACAGTTAGATTTGGCTGAGTTCCCTTTGCTTTTGAAAGTGGGGAGATTCCAATGAATCCTCGTCAGGAATCCTCCATGAGTGGTAAAGCTGAATGTGGTTTTTTTTAGCTCAAGCACATTACTGCGATGCAGATCACGGAGATAAAGGAAACAATAGGCTATTGCTGGGAATAAGTTGATTGGGGATAGTCAACACGGTTTTGTGAACGGTAGGTCTTGCCTCACGAACATAACTGAGTTTTTTGAGAAGGTGAGCGAACAGGTGCATGAGTGTAATTCGGTTAATGTGGTGTATATCGTCCGTATTCAAACTAGGAAAAGACAGTGTGGTTGGGGAGAATACTGAGATACAGACTACTAGACTAGATGGGATTGAGGGGCATAAGCAGGAGGTGTTAGCAATTCTGCAAAGTATAAAAATATGTAATTTCACACCTCCGGACGGGACTTATTCGAGGATTCTCTGGGATATTGAGGATTAGATTGGTGAGGCTCTGGTTTTGATCTTTATGTCGTCATTGTCTACATGAATAGTAGCAGAAGACTGGAGGATAGCAAATCCTCCTTGTCTCTACTCCCCTTCCTTGTTCCAGACAACCCTGGAAGTTAGAGACCTGTGAGTCCTACTTCGGTTGTGGGTAAAATGTTGGGAAGGGTTGTGAGAGATCGGATTTATAATCATCTAAAAACGGAATAAGTTGATTAGGGACAGTCCTCACGGTTTTCTGAAGGGTACGTCGTGCCTCACAAACCTTACTCAGTTATTTGAGAAGGTGGCCAAACAGGCGAATGAGGGCAAATCGGTTGATGTGGTTGAAATTGATTTAAGTAAGG
>NW_025119478.1:0-1041 GCF_004010195.1 Chiloscyllium plagiosum
AGTCCAACAGGTTTAATTGGAAGCACACGCTCCTTCATTAGGTGATAAGTTGCGTCGCTCCAAAAGCTAGTGTGCTTCCAATTAAACCTGTTGGACTATAACTTGGTGTTGTGTGATTTATAACTGGTGAAATTTTAGGCAGTGTACACCACTGTGTCTGTGTCTTTTCCAGGCCACTGTAAGCCCAATCGAGATAAGTCATTGGGAGCAGATTTCCCATCTGTCAGATATTTGCTTGTAATTTACTGTGGAATTTCCTGGTCCTCAGTTGCCATCCTGTCTGGAAGCCTTCAATGTTGTTTGATATTCATGAATCTACCCATGACTGTGTCTAACAGCTCACTGCCGCTCTCGTGGGTAAATACTGCTGTGTAGCTCATCAATTTGTTTCATTCCATGGTGTGAGGGGTTTCAGTGTTGGAGGGAATGCACTTGGGAAAGCTATGATTTGCTGAGATTAATGCGTTGAAAGGACTGCCTTTCTTAAGCAACCATGGTGTGACTTACAGATTAGCGACATATCGTCACTTGTACCTCAATTACAGAACAATTCTCTATAGTCCAAACCTCAGTTTTGGTCAAAAACAAACAGCTAAATGTTCCAAATTCGAGCACTTGATGCATAGACGCCTATACCTTGGAATGGCAAGTGAAATTCTTAGTACTTCGCTGTTCTCAGGGTTTGTGCATCCACCACCCTTACAGGCAGTACGTTCCAGCTTCACACAACATGCTGGATGAAAAGGAGTTTCCTCGTGACACTGAACCTTCTGCTCCTTTGACTTAAATCTAACCCCTGATCATTGATCCCACTAACAAAGGGAAGCATTCCATCCTATCTACCGTATAAGTTAACCTCACAATTTTACACATCACATCCATGTCCTCTTTAATTCTCCTCTGCTCTAAAGAAAACAACTCGATCTGCCCAATCTCTCTTCTTCACTGAAAATCTCTGGGGAAGGCAGTCTCCTGTGCTCCCTTTCGAGTGTAATCAAATAATTTCTCTGATGTTGGCTCAGAAACTGCACACAATACTTT
>NW_025119479.1:0-1041 GCF_004010195.1 Chiloscyllium plagiosum
AATGCAGTCATCAATGTAACGGCGAAAGAGTGGTGTACACTGCTGGTATCGGAAGAGAAGAGGGACTGTTTGATATAATTGACAATGAGTTAGACAAAGCTAGGCAGATCCGGGAGTCCATGATCGCCCCCTTGGATTTGGAGAAAATGGGAGGAGTTAAAGGAAAGTTTATCAAGGGTGAGGACTATTTCAGCGGAATGGCGGATGATGTTCGTGGAGTGGGGCTGGATGTGTCTGTTGGAGAGGAAGAATCTGAAGGCCTGAAGGCCATCCTTGTGTCATATCGACTTTATAAGGAGTGCAAGTCCATAATGACGATATAACGCCAGGGACTGAGGATCTGAAAGTTACTGAAGAGATGGAGGGCGACTTTAGTGACTCAGATGTAGGTGCGATTTGCCTAACTGAGGGAGCGATGATGGAGCGAGATAGGGCGAGATGTCCACCGATTTGGAAAACTGAGATCACTCCGCTATATCATCCAGACAGCGATCCATCACACCACATCAATTCCCGTCCCAATGCTCTAATCCCCAATCTGAATGTAATAATGGCAGAGTCCCCCTTGTCCTCTCCAATCATCCCACCAATATCTGCGACCATACGTTATCCTGCTAACACGTCTGCCAACTCTAGCTGGACCCTTCCACTAAGTACATCTCCCCCCACCACTCCTATGTGCTTTATACAATGTTCATTCCTTGTTTTGCGCCACTTTCCCCAACAACCACTGTGCCATTCCCCCACCAAACTCCCAAGTACCATCCCCTGTTACCGCAAAAGATGAAATACCTGCCGGCCTACCAAGAACCAGGGCTACAGAGAGGGCCCCAGACTACCCTTGCAGATGATACAGAGGTTCAGATGTCTCTCTTTCAATCTCATTAATTCATCAACTGCTTCCAATGTGGTCTTGTCTCCATCGGGGAGACCAAACATGTTAAAAGCGAATGCCTTCCTGAACTTTTCAGCTGGGCACACGGGGGTCGGGTGCACCTCCGAGTTCACGTCCATTTTAATTCCTCTTCCCACTCTGTTTCC
>NW_025119480.1:0-1041 GCF_004010195.1 Chiloscyllium plagiosum
CTGCACGAATAATAGAAAGGGAGGCAAGAGAGGAGATGGAGTTGCGTTTTTGATAAGGGAAAGCATTACAGCTGTAGTGAGGGAAGATCTTCCTGTGAAATATATCCAGTGAAGTTATTTGGATGCAACTGAGGAATAAGAAAGGGACAATCTCTATTAAAGATACCCTAATAGTCGGAGGGATATTGAGAAACAGACTTGTAAGGAGGTTTCAGCTTCTGTAAGAATAATAGGGTGGTTATGATGGGTTGTTTTAACTTTCCAAACATTGACTGGGACTGCATAAAGGTTTAGATGGAAAGGAATTTGTTAGGAGTGTACAAGAAAAATTTCTGTATCAGCATGTGGACGTACCTACTGGAGAACGTGCAATACTTGAACTACGTTTGGCAATTAAGGCAGAGCAGGTGACTGAGGTGTCAGCGGGGGAGCACATTGCGGCCAGCGACCACAATGTTATTAAATTTAAATTAGTGAACCAAAATGATAGACCAGATCTAAAAGTGAGTGTTCTAAATTGGAGAAAGGGTAATTTGCCGGTATTAGCAAGTACTTTCAAAAGCTGATTGGGGCAGATGTTCGCTGATAAAGGGCCGGTTAGAAAATGGGAAGCCTACAGAAATGAGATAACGAGAATCCAGCGACTGGCTCTCCCTCTTCGGGTAAAAGGAAAGGCTGCTAGATATACGTAATGCTGGATGACTAAAGAAGTTGAGGATTTGGTAAAGAAAAAGACGAAAGCATATGTCAGATATAGACAGGAAAGATCGAATTAATCCTTAGAAGAGTATAAAGGCAGTAGGAGTATACTTAAGGGGGAAATCAGGCTGGCAAAAATGGGACATGAGATTGCTTCGGCAAATAGAATTAAGAAGAATCCAAAGGAGTTTTACCAATACATTCAGAGCAAGTGCGTAACTAGGGAGAGTATCGGTCCCCTCAAAATCAGCAAGGCGGTCTTCGTGTGCAGCCGCTGAAAGTGGAATAGATACAAAAGAGTATTTTGCAAAAAAAAATGTTTACTGTATTAAAGGACATGGA
>NW_025119481.1:0-1041 GCF_004010195.1 Chiloscyllium plagiosum
ACAACATTCACAATAGTCCCTCATGTTCTGACTGTGAGACATCATTTTCCTATTTTCCTTATCGTGTATATTTTAACTTATTTCGTACTTTGGCTCCCATCAGTCTTCCCATTCTTGATATCAAGCGAACAGGTCTGCAATTTGCAAGTTTAGGAGAAAGTGAAGACTGTAAATTGTCGAGATTAGAGTCTCGAGTGTGGTGCTGGAATAGCACAGCAGCTCAGGCATAATCCAAGGAGCTTCATTTCCTCTTACTTATATCAAGTGTGACATTTTAAACATCAAGCATTCAAGGTCATTGTGGAAGGATATAAATGCAACTGTGCAGAGGGCACCATTCTGTGGATATCCTGGGCTGAAATGATCAGACCTCTGGAGTGACTACTGCTTTGATCTGTGACAAATACAATTGGTTCCTATGGTCTCCATTGACTTCAGTGATCCTCGAAGCTACACTCAGACAAATACCACCACGTTCTGCTTTTAGCCCAAAGCCTTGCTGTATGCTTGGCATATGGTCCACAAACTCACAAAAAATCTGGCTGTGCTCCAGGAGGTCGTTCGATCCGAACTTTTTAAATTGGCTGTTTGAAAGAGATTCATAACTGAACAGCAAGCTCGTTGGATTTCGCTAGCACCTTGCATATCCATTCTGTTCAAATCTCCATTAAATGCCTCTTTTAAAAACTTCAAGACAGCAATTCCAGTACAAACGTCTGTGCTTTGAGGAATAAACAACTTTTTCAACTCAAGTATGTTGCATTTCCAATCATTTAAAATCGTGCCTGATTCCACACCGCTTGGTTCTCTCTCAATTTCGACCGGGAAACAGTCCATCTTGCTCACCTTTGTTCAATATCATCGTGTGGTTGGATCCACCAATAATTTTCCTGGACAAGGAGAAATGTGCAACACGTTAATACCTTCAGAACTGCGTTTATTGCACGGAACTCATGCTTTTAATGTTCTTTTGTGCTATCTCTCTTCGTTGTGCTTATATCTAGCTCCGACTTTAGGTCCGGAAATGTATTGGATCCCACA
>NW_025119482.1:0-1041 GCF_004010195.1 Chiloscyllium plagiosum
TGCTAATACTTTACACTTAATACCATGCATCCTGACCTTATGCAGCAGCCTCTTATGTGGCACCTTGTCAAAAGCCTTTTGGAAATCTATGTACACCACATCTACTGGGTGCCCATTTTCCTCCTTGCTGGTACTGCCTTCATAGAATTCCAAACGATTTGTCAAGCATGACCTGCCCTTCATGAACCCATGCTGCGCCTGCCCAATGGGACAATTTCTATCGAGATTTCTTGCTATGTCTTCCTTGATAATAGACTCAAGCATCTTCCCCATGACAGAGGTTAAGCTAATCGGTATATAATTCCCCATCTTTTGTCTGCCTCCCTTGTTTAAACTGTGGTGTCACATTGATGTTTTCCAATCTGCTGAGAATGCCCCAGAGTCCAGTGAATTTTGGAACATTATCACCAATGCGCCTGCTATTTCTTGTCTGCCTCCCTTGTTTAAACTGTGGTGTCACATTTGCTGTTTTCCAATCTGCTGGGAATGCACCAGAGTCCAGTGAATTTTGGAACATTATCACCAATGCGCCTGCTATTTCTCCTGAAATCTTTTTTAGTACCCTGAGATGCATGCCATCAGGGCCAGGAGACTTAGCAATCCTTAGCTCCATTACCCTGCCCAACACTACCTCTTCCATAATAATGATTGTTTCCGGGTCCTTACCTACCTTTGTCTCTTTGTCAATGGCTGGCATGTTATTAGAGTCCTCCTCTGTGAAGACTGATACAAATTACCTGTTCCATGCCTTGGCCATTTCATCATATCCCATAACTAAATTCCCCTTCTCATCCTTGAAAGGACCAACATTTACTTTAGCCATTCTTAATCATTTTAAATATTAATAGAAACTTTTGCTATCTGTCTTTATATTCTGTGCTTCTCATGTTCTATCTTACTTTTTTTTATATTTCTTTTTGTGGTTTTCTGTTGACCTTTAAAGTTTTCCCAACCGTCGGGTTTCATGCTGTTTTCGGCCACTTTGTAAGGCCTTCTCTTTCAATTTTTTAGCCTCCCTTATTTCCTTAGACACCCATAGCA
>NW_025119483.1:0-1041 GCF_004010195.1 Chiloscyllium plagiosum
AGCTCGTAGCACTGGGAGTAATCCAGGTATTACAACCCTTGAAAACTTCCTTTTTTAAATTCCTGCCTATCTCTCTGTAATCTCCCTTCAGAATCTCAACCTTTTCCCTTCCAATGTCGTTGGTTCCAATGTGGACAATGACCTCCTGCTGGCCCCTCTCCCCCATGAGAACATTCTGCACCCTCTCTGAAACATCCTTGATCCTGGCACCAGAGAGGCAACACATCATTTTTCGCTGCTGGCCACAGAAATGTCTATCTGTTCCTCGAACTAGAGAGTCCCCTAACACAATCGCTGTACCTCTCATTATATTAGAGCCAGTCTCAATACCAGAAACTTGGCTGTTCGTGTTATATTCCCCTGATAATCCATCACCCCCTACATTTTCCAAAACAGCATATTTGTTTGAAATGGGGATAGCCACAGAAGACTTCTGCACTAGCTGCCTTTCCTGGAGTTAACCCATCCATGTGACTGAATCTGAGACTTTCCTCCCTTCCTATAACTGCCATCCATCATATCCCCTTGCTCTTATTAATTCCTCATTGCCTCTAACTGTCATTCCAACCGATCCATTTGATCTGACAGGACTCACAACTAACAACATTTATTGCAGATATAATTGTCAGTAACAAGTAAACTCTCCCTAAACTCCCACACCTGACCTGAAGAGCATATCACTCCTTAAGGGCCAATTTTGCTTCTTCCAATCTGCACACCCAGACAATAGCACCGTCTTACAGAATATAGAACATAGAAAAGTACAGCACAGAATAGGCCCTTCGGCCCATGATGCTGTGCTGAGGATTATTCCTAATCTAAAATAAAATAATCTCACATATGCACCCCTCCATTCACTGCTCTCCATGTGCATGTCCAGCAGTCACTTAAATGTCCTTATTCCTAATCTAAAATAAAATAATCTCACATATGCACCCCTCCATTCACTGCTGTCCATGTGCATGTCCAGCAGTCACTTAAATATCCCCAGTGACTCTGCTTCCACCACCACAGCTGGTAACACATTCCATGCATTCACAA
>NW_025119484.1:0-1041 GCF_004010195.1 Chiloscyllium plagiosum
TGTTTGAACAAGACCGTAGGAAGAACAAAAAAAGTGTTCCAAGACACCCCAAGTATCCTTTTTGAGCTTCAGGATGGACAAGTGTGGTTTGCACACATTGAAAGAATATGCAAGGGCAACCAAGGGTTCATCGGCTCCCACGTCTGCATCGGAGCTTCAGTCTTTCCTTGAGTTGGTGAATTATTATGGAAAATCCTGTCATCACCTGGCCTCCATTTTGGTAGCTAGGAAATACTCCCGTCGACAAGATGTACTCTTCCGGGAATTGAAAAAGCAGCTGTGGCACAGAATGATCTCCAGCGAGATGTGGCAGTGACATGCGAAGCCTCACCACACGATATCCGGTTACTGCTGGCTCACCAACAAATAGATCCGCCTGATAGTATATGCATCCCAGAGTTTGGCTGATGCCGAATGAAAATGCGTCCAGATGCAGATGGAGTGTTTGGCAGTAACCTCTTGTGTGACAAAGCTCAACCAATACCTTTTGAAACATATTTTTGATGTCATAAAGGACCACAAAATCCTGCTAGAGATACCTGAAGAAGGCAGGGCTATCCCACTTGCAGCTTCAGGTTAAGAAGTGAGCTCTTATTCTGAGTGCATGGATTTACATGTCGGAACACCATACCTGCAGTCAACTGGTTAATGCCTGAAGTCACCATGACGCGTGCCACCAAAGGAAGAGTCCATTATCGTTTTAAACTTCCTGCATCCTTTCTGGCCATCTCTGTAGATACGAGAATTTCCTGTCCTGGTGAAACAAAAACCACTGGTGATGTTCAAAACGAAAGGGTCATCACAACCAGGATGGAATTCTTTCTGGACCTGGCAAGACCAGGCGACCATTGAAGATGGCTTACTAATATGGGGAGCAAGCGTGTTTGTCACAAGCAAAGGTCATTGTCAGGTACCAGCTAAACTCCACCAGGCTCATCCTATGATTTCCAAAATGAAGATATTTTTGAGAGGTAATGTCTGGTGGCCAGAATTGGATGCCGATGCAGCCATGTTGGTGGGGCAGTATCCACTATGCCAGGA
>NW_025119485.1:0-1041 GCF_004010195.1 Chiloscyllium plagiosum
GTCCCTCTCTGTCCCTGTGCAGTTGGGTTTATAAGTAGACATTTCCCACAGTCTCTGTCTCTCTGTGCCTGTGCAGTCAGGTTTATATCCAGACCTTTCCCTCTCTCTCTCTCTCTCTGTCCCTGGGCAATGGGTTTGATTTCCAGACCTTTCCCACTCTCTCTCTCTCCCCCCCTCTCTCTCTCTCTGTCTCTGTGAAGTGGGGTTTATATCCAGACATTTCCCACAGTCTCTGTCTCTCTGTCCCTGTGCAGTGGGGCTTATATCCAGAACTTTCCCACTCTCTCTCTCTCTCTCTCTCTCTCTGTCCCTGTGCAGTGGGGTTTATATCCAGACCTTTCCCACTCTCTCTCTCACTGTCCCTGTGCAGTGGGGTTTGTATCCAGACCTTTCCCACTCTCTCTCTCTCTCACTCTCTCTCTCTGTCCCTGTGCAGTGGGGTGTATATCCAGACCTTTCCCTCTCTGTCTCTCTCTCTGTCCCTGTGCAGTGGGGCTTATATCCAGACCGTTCCCACTCTCTCTCTCTCTCTCTGTCCCTGTGCAGTGGGGTTTATATCCAGACCTCTCCGTCTCTCTCTCTCTCTCTGTCCCTGTGCAGTGGGGTTTATATCCAGACATTTCCCACTGTCTCTGTCTCTCTGTCCCTGTGCAGTGGGGTTTATATCCAGACCTTTCCCACTCTCTCTCTCTCTCTCTGACCCTGTGCAGTGGGGTTTATATCCAGACCTTTCCCAGTCTGTCTCTCTCTGTCCCTGGGCAGTGGGGTTTATATCCAGACCTTTCGCACTCTCTCTCACTCTGTCCCTGGGCAGTGGGTCTTATATCCAGACCTTTCCCAGTCTGTCTCTCGCTGTCCCTGTGCAGTGGGGTTTATATCCAGACCTTTTGCACTCTCTCTCTCTCTGTCCCTGGGCAGTGGGGCTTATATCCAGACATTTCCCACTCTCTCTCTCACTCTCTCTCTCTGTCCCAGTGCGGTGGAGTTTATATCCAGACCTTTCCCACTCTCCCTCTCTCTCTCTCTCTGTCCCTGTGCAGT
>NW_025119486.1:0-1041 GCF_004010195.1 Chiloscyllium plagiosum
GGGAACACTGTCTCCCTGTCTCCATGGGGAACAATGTCTCCCTGTCCCTATGGGGAACACTGTCTCCATGGGGAACATTGTCTCGCTGTCCCCATGGGGAACACTATCTCCCTGTTTCCATGGGGAACATTGTCTCCCTGTCCCCATGGGGAACACTGTCTCCCTGTCCCCATGGGAAACATTGTCTCCCTGTCTCCATGGGGAACACTGTCTCCCTGTCATCATTGGGAACATTGTCTCCCTTTCCCCATGGGGAACACTGTCTCCCTGCCCCAATGGGGAACACTGTCTCCCTGTCTCCATGGGGAACACTGTCTCACTGGCACAGGGGTGAACACTGTCTCCCTGTCCCCATGGGAAACATTGTCTCCCTGTCTCCATGGGGAACACTGTCTCCCTGTCATCATGGGGAACATTGTCTCCCTTTCCCCATGGGGAACACTGTCTCACTGCCCCAATGGGGAACACTGTCTCCCTGTCTCCATGGGGAAAACTGTCTCCCTGGCCAGGGGGGTCTCCATGGGGAAAACTGTCTCCCTGGCCAGGGGGGGAATACTGTCTCCCTGTCCCTATGGGGAACACTGTCTCCCTGTCTCCATGGGGAACACTGTCCCCCTGCACCCATGGGGAACACTGTCTCCCTGTCCCCATGGGGAACACTGTCTCCCGGTCTCCATGGGGAACACTGTCCCCCTGCCCCCATGGGGAACACTGTCTCCCTGTCTCCATGGGAAACACTGTCTCCCTGGCCCGTGGGGAAAACTGTCTCCCTGTCCCTATGGGGAACACTGTCTCCATGGGGAACACTGTTCTCCCTGTCCCTATGGGGAACACTGTCTCCCTGTCCCCATGGGGAACACTGTCTCCCTGTCTCCATGGGGAACACTGTTCTCCCTGTCCCTATGGGGAACACTGTCTCCCTGTTCCCATGGGGAACACAGTATCACTGCCCCCATGGGGAACACTGTCTCCCTGTCTCCATGTGGAACACTGTCTCCCTGTCTCCAAGGGGAACACTGTCTCCCTGTCCCTATGTGGAAC
>NW_025119487.1:0-1041 GCF_004010195.1 Chiloscyllium plagiosum
CAACTCTTGGTCTAACTTTTCCTTTGGAATACTTACGTCAAAATCAAATGAATTATGATCGCTATTCTCTAAATCATGACCGTTTCCTTCGGAATGGCAGTGGTAATGAGCGTGGAAGATGCTGCCTAACGAATACCACAGTACTCACACCTTCTGTTGAATGTCTGTGTTGGAGAGAGTTAGTGATTGAAGATTGCTGCCTATCAACTGGGTTCCTTGTTCGGTGATTGTGTCAAGCTGTTTAAGTATTGTTAGAGCTGCATTCGTTTAGAGAAGTGGATATTAGACCATCATATTCCTGACTTGGGACTCAGAATTAATGGGCAGGCTTTCGTAAGATAGGAGAACAGGTACGAGCTGCAGGGTTCCTAGCTTCTGATCTCATGTTCTCATCATAGAAGCTATATGGTCTTGGATAAACGCGAGAATGTTCGTTCCAATGGATTCAGCAGGTGAATGTCATTGGATGCCAAATGGAAATAGTGGCACGATTTATGATCGTCATTGTGTAGCACTTGTGTATCACAAATGTTACTTCCTATCCTTCAGCCCAAGCCTGGCTATTGGTCAAGTCTTGCTGAATTCGCACCTGGATTGATTTTGTGATCTGACGAGTTTTGAATTATGAAATCATGAGAGAACTTCATCACCCCTGACCTTTTGAAAGAGCCAGCTTTTAGATGAGCGTTTCTCCCTTGTATCTGCTGCCTGTGTCCTTGTGGACGTCCGTGGGTTTGTGAGGTTATGTCTATGAAGCCTTGGCGCAGTGAATCTTGTAGATGTTATATACTGCTCCTAATGAGCATCAGTGGCGGAGGGGGAAGGATAGTAATCATACGGACTGGTTTTAAATAGTGTCATTCCTAGGACGTATCCATCATAGTTTTTGGGGGCAGGCTTTCGGGTATCAGCAGTAAAGATGCAGAATTCCTGGGGTCCGACCTGGTGTTGAAGGCAGTGTTATTTATATGGCGAGTCCTTGACAATGTCTGGTCAATGATAACAAATTTTATGCACATAACGACTATGTTGACGACTCAG
>NW_025119488.1:0-1041 GCF_004010195.1 Chiloscyllium plagiosum
CAACTTTAACTCTGGTTACTCTCCAGAGATGCAACCAATCCTGCTGTGTTTTCCAGCATTTGTTGTTTTTTTTTCCCATAAGCACAGATTCTTCGTTTTAACCGGTTATCTTCAGTCATGGAGAAAGAAAAAATGCAAAAGAAATACTCTACAACAGTCGAGAGAGTATGCCGTTTTTTTCACCAAAACGGACAGATCTGTGTCTATCTGCTTCAATCTTTCACCAATACCTGCCCCCCCCCCCAACTTAAACTGCTGGGACAACTAAAAACCTGTGTCCCCGCGAGCGCCCGTCCATCCACATGTGCAGCTTTTGTTTAATTCAACAAAACACAACAATTCAACGATCTCAATGCTGTTTACCCACTGTTTCTGAAGCAGACATTGCAACAAAATTCTGGCAAAATAATTTTCGCAGGAGAACCAGTACACTGTTATTAGATTAGATTCCCGACAGCATGCAAATAGGACTTTCGGTCCAACAAGTCCACACCGACCGTCCAAAGTGTAACCCACCCAGACCCATTCCTCTTCCATATAATTACGCCTGACTAACGCACCTAACACGGTGATCAATTTAGCAAGGCCAACTCAGCTGACCACCACATCTTTGGACTGTCGGAGGAACTGAAATATTCAGGGAAAAAACCAGCAGACACGGAGAGAATGTGCATTCTCCACAAAGACAGTCGCCCGAGGATGGAATCCAACTATCAGCAAAGCATAATCAACAAAACTTACTAGTTGGAATCTTCCTCAATAATGCCCAAGAAGTCTGATGGCATCCCAGGCAAAGTAGCTGTCGTCTTTGGCAACACTAAAATTCCTCTTCCTCGAACGCCAGCGCTTATGTCACAGCCGTACATAGGTTAGAGAATAATCAATACTGTTTAGGCAGCGCCTTCCAAACTCACACTCTCTATTGTCTACAAGAGCAAGGACAGTTGATATTTGAGAACATTATCATCAGGATCCGCACTAAGCCTTACATCAATCACATTTGCCAATACAAATCTGTTCCATAACCATCACTGAATGGGG
>NW_025119489.1:0-1041 GCF_004010195.1 Chiloscyllium plagiosum
AGTGTGAGGGGGTCAGGCTGACGGTGATGGAGTGAGTGTGAGGGGGTCAGGGTGACGGTGATGGAGTGAGTGTGAGGGGATCAGTTTGATGGTGATGGAGTGAGTGTGAGGGTGTCTGGGTGACTTTGATGGAGTGAGTGTGAGGATGTCAGGGTGACGGTGATGGAGTGAGTGTGAGGGGGTCAGGGTGAGGGTGATTGAGTGAGTGTGTGGGGGACAATGTGACGGAGCTGGAGTGAGTGTGATGGTTTCAGGGAGCCGGTGATGAAGTGAGTGTGAGGGGGTCAGTGTGATGGTGACGGAGTGAGTGTAAGGGGGTCTGTTTGATGGTGATGGAGTGAGTGTGAGGGGATCAGTGTGAAGGAGATGGAGTGATTGTGAGGGGAATAGTGTGACGGTGATGGAGTGAGTGTGAGGGGGTCAGGGTGTAGGTGAAGGAGTGAGTGCGAGGGGTTTAGGTTGACGGCGATGAAGTGAGTGTGACGGGGTCAGTGGAGAAGGAGATGAGTGATTGTGAGGGGATTAGTGTTACGGAGATGGCGTGAGTGTGAGGGGGTCAAAGTGATGATGATGGAGTGGGTGTGAGGACATCTGGGTGACTTTGATGGAGTGAGTGTGAGGGGATTAGTGTGAAAGAGATGGAGTGAGTGTGAGGGGATCAGTGTGAAGTTGAGGGAGTGAGTGCGAGAGGGTCAGGATGACGGTGACGCGCTGATTGTGAAAGGGTCATGGTGACAGTGATGGAGTGAGTGTGAGTGGATCAGAGTGACGGAGCTGAAGTGAGTGTGATGGTTTCAGGGAGGCGGTGATGGAGTGAGTGTGAGGGAATCAGGGTGACGGTGAGTGAGTGTGAGGGGGTCAGGTAGATAATGATGGAGTGAGTGTGAGTGGGTCAGGGTGACGGTGTTGGAGCGACTGTGAGACGATCAGTATGACGGTGATGGACTGAGTGTGATTGAGTCAGGGTGAGGGTGATGGAGTGAGTGTGCGAGTGCCAGTGCGACGGAGATGGAGTGAGTGTGAGGGGATCAGTGTGAAGGC
>NW_025119490.1:0-1041 GCF_004010195.1 Chiloscyllium plagiosum
TGAGTGTGGACCCTGTAGAGATCAGAGAGGTGTTAAATGAACATTTCTCATCGGTGTTCACTCAGGAAAAGGAGAATATTGTAGAGGAGAAGAATGAGATATGAGATTTTAAACTAGGAAGGATCGAGGTTAGTTACGAACAGGTGTTATCAATTCTAGAAGGAGTGAATGTAGACAAGTCCCCTGGGCCGGATGGGATTTGTCTGAGGATTCTCTGGGAAGCTAGGGAGGAGATAGCAGAGCCTTTGGCTTTGATATTTGAGTCATCATTGTCTACAGGTTTAGTACCTGAGGACTGGAGGATTGCAAATGTTGTGCCCTTGTTCAAGAAGGGCAGCAGAGATGACCCAGGTAATTATAGACCAGTGAGCCCTACTTCTGTCATAGGAAAGGTTTTGGAACGGATTATAAGAGATGAGATTTATAATCATCTAGCAAGCAGCAATTTGATTTCAGATAGTCAACATGGTTTCGTCAAGGGTAGGTCGCATCTCACAAACCTCATTGAGTTTTTTGAGAAGGTGACCAAGCATGTAGATGAGGGTAGGGCAGTTGACGTGGTATACATGGACTTCAGTAAAGCTTTGATAAGGTTCCACGTAGTAGGCTGATGGAGAAAATGCAGAGGCGTGCCACAAGGATCTGTTTTGGGACCATTGCTCTGTTTATCATTTTTATAAATGATTTAGACGCAGGTAAATTAGTAAATTTGCAGACGACACTCAAGTTGGTAGAGTAGTGGACAGTTTGGAAGAATGTTACAGGTTGCAGGGGGACTTGGATAAACTGCAGAATTGGGCTGAGAGGTGGCAAATGAAGCTCAATGCAGCTAAATGTGAGGTGATGCACTTTGGGAAGAATAATAAGAAGGCAGAGTACTGAGTCAATGGAAAGATTCTTGGTAGTGTGTATGTGCAGAGGGATCTTGGAGTCCATGTGCATAGATCCATGAAAGTTGCCACCCAGGTGGGTAGTGCTGTTAAGAAGGCATACGGTGTGTTAGGTTTTATTGGTAGAGGGATTGAGTTCCAGAACTGCAAT
>NW_025119491.1:0-1041 GCF_004010195.1 Chiloscyllium plagiosum
TTCTGTTTCCGTGCTGCATGACTCTGCCATTGGACGAGGAGACTACCGAGATAAGGCATGTTGTAGACACTGACGCAAGTTACAGACATAGGGATGGTAGGCTGGAATGCAGTACATTTCAAATATGTGGAGGGACTATAGGGAAGGGAGAAGGTTACAGGGACAGGAACTGTTATAGGAGTTACAAATTATTGAAGACACCAGTCCATGCGACATGCCATAGATACAATGTTGGAGAGAGAAATACAGAAGAGAAATCCCAGGCAGCATTCCCACCCTCTCTTGGGAAGCCTGCTTTCCCCTCTGTTATACTGATGCTCACTAAGACAGCACAGGCCTGGATTGATAACTGTGACACTCCCGAAACTGTCTCAGTACAACAAAACTTACAGCAGGGGTGGTGGTTGAGCCTGAGGTGTGTCTGTACTCTGCTCCCCCTCCAGCACTGTATCTATGTCATGTCTTGTTACCCAATATATGGAGCCCTCTCATTGCTCTCTGCCCTGTGCACTGTGCGTGATCTTACCTCACTGCAGGATTTATTGAAGGATCCAGATCTCCCTGCCCATGGTCTCTCTCTGTTGGACCAACCATCTTCAATGTGGTGATGGACGAGACACCCAGCAGCTGTGAAGTCTGTTGAGTCAGGACCTTCCTGAGCCCTTACAGGAGACAGACAAATAGACAGAATGGGAATTTATACTGATGTAGTGAGAGTTACACATGCCGAATGGTCCTGGAAAGTCCCAGACTCCGTCCCTGGCCTGTGCTGCTGCGTCTCTCTGGAGTGGAGAATTCTGTTGACTCAGGAATTGGAGTAACTTTAAGAGCGAGGGGCATTGACAGAGGCAGCAATTAGACCCACACAGTGAGGGATACCACATGGAGAGAGATACTGTGTGATATCACCAGAGTGCAGGAAGGTATCAGGCTCAAACAATCATGTCAGAAGGCTTCAGAATCAAACAATTGTGTGGGAAGAAGGGATTCTGCTTTCATGATGGTTTCACTGGTCAGGAATGACCAATCTGTGAGCAGGCG
>NW_025119492.1:0-1041 GCF_004010195.1 Chiloscyllium plagiosum
TTTAAATTCTAAATTCGGGTTGTTATTATATCGAAAAGCAGTATACACTAGTTTGTACTATTTTTGTAGTTTTGTAAAAAAAATCAAAAATCTTTTTATTAAAAACAAACAGGGTGTCACGTTCGTAATTTTCCCGTCTTCTGAGACCCTCCCTGATTCCAATGATTATTTTGTAAAAAAAAATCAAAAATCTTCTTTTTATTAAAAACAAACAGGGTGTCACGTTCGTAACTTTTTCGTCTTCTGGGAACCTCCCTGATTCCAAAGATTTCTGGAATATCACCATTAATGTCTCCATCCAGTTTATTTATACATTTAGTTTTTCGAGCAACTTCTCCTAATCAGTTCTGCCTCCCCACTCTCTTTAATGTTTCGGATATCATTCATGTCTTCCGCCGTGAAATCAGACGTGAAATAATTATTCAGTTTCTCATCTATTATTTGTTCCACACTACTATCACTCCCGCGTCATTTTCCAGTGTCCCAATATCCACTTCTTCTTCCTGTTTTTGCCCTTAATATATCTAAAGAGGCTCTTGCAGTCATCCTTTCTATCACTGGATAGCTTAACTTCATATTTAATCTTCCCCCTCCTTATTTCTTATTTTGTTGCCCTCTGTTCCTCTTTGTAAGCTTCCCAATCCTCTGGTTTCCCATTGCCATTTGCCATGTTAACTGCTTTCTCTTTTGTTTTTACCCGAGCCATGCATTCCCTGTACAATACATATATTACCTCGGGATGAATCTCTGCTGTGACTCCTAAATTGCTCCGAGAGACTCCGTCCATTACTCTTCCACTGTGTTTCCTTCTCGGCTCCTCTCCCAGTCAATTCTACCCAGCTCCTCCCTCATGTCTTTGTAGGTGCCTTTATTCTCTACCCAGCTCCTCCCTCATGTCTTTGTAGGTGCCTTTATTCAGCTGTACTATTAACTCCGATTCTACTTTCTCCCTCTCAAATTGAAGTTTTAACTCCGATTCTACTTTCTCCCTCTCAAATTGAAGTTTAAGTTCAATCATACTGCGATCACTACCTCCGAAGG
>NW_025119493.1:0-1041 GCF_004010195.1 Chiloscyllium plagiosum
CTGAGAAACAGTTAAAAAAAGTTATTAGTTGAATTGTAAAAAAATATTGCACCATGCTGCTGTGCAGAGGGGCTTGGGTGTCATTGTGCACGAATCACAGAATGTTGGCCGATAACTACTCAAATATTTAGGAAGACAAGTGGAAATTTGTCCGACATTACTAAAAGGAAGTAGTTTAAAAGCAGGGTGGGTATATTGCACCTGAAAACGGTGCACGTGAGGCTCCACCTGGAGTACTGTGTGCAGTGTTGGTCTCTTGACTGGAGACAGGATGTCGTGGCGCTGAAGAGGGTGCTGAGGAGGTTCACTTAGTCGTTTGCATAGTTGAGGCGGTTGGCTTACGAGGGGAAATTGAATAAACTGGGATTATATTCTTTGAAATTCAAAAGAATGAGGGAGATCTCAGTAAAACATACACAATTATGAAGACAACAGACAAGATCCAATTGGCAAGGATGCTTCTACTGGCACATAATCTAGGTGAAGAGATCAGAGAGAGCTGATTTCGGAAAGAATTGAGAAGGAACTTCGTCAACCAGAGGGTTGTAAACCTATGGAAGTCCTTGCCCACCGATGTAGCTGATGCAACTTCAGTGAATGTGTTTAAAGTTAAGACATATTATATTTTGAAAAATGAAATAGATAGAGAATACAGAGAGAGCGTGGGTGAGTGGATCAGAGTCAATGAAAAGATTAGCCATGACTTTATTGAATGGTGCAGGAGACTCGAAGGACAAGATGATCTGCTACTGCTCCAAGATCGTATGTTTATGGTCTATCAAAACTGATGACAATGCGTTAACGCTAACACACTTGATAGATTGCTTTCCAAACATCAGGCAGAAAGCAAAAATAATCAAAAGAAAAGATCGACAAAAGATACTTCTGCCTCACACAGTCATACATTTTGCTGGAAAATTCAAAAATTTAGTCGTGGAGATGTCTTCACAAATATTCACACCCTGAACAATAGAAGAGCACTGCACTGCACGTCAGTGTAAAAGATGCGTATGATAGAAGGCGAATATCAGATGAATTAAA
>NW_025119494.1:0-201 GCF_004010195.1 Chiloscyllium plagiosum
AGGGACAGGCAGGAGACTGGAAGAACACAGCAAGCCAGGCAGCGTCAGGAGGGAGAGGCAGGAGGCTGGGGGAACACAGCAAGCCAGGCAGCACCAGGAGGGACAGGCAGGAGGCTGGGGGAACACAGCAAGGCAGGCAGCATCAAGAGGGACAGGCAGGAGGCTGGAAGAACACAGCAAGGCAGGCAGCATCAGGAGGGA
>NW_025119494.1:857-1041 GCF_004010195.1 Chiloscyllium plagiosum
GCCAGGCAGCATCAGGAGGGATAGGCAGGAGGCTGGGGGAACACAGCAAGCCAGGCAGCATCAGGAGGGATAGGCAAGAGGTTGGAACAACACAGCAAGACAGGCAGCATCAGGAGGGACAGGCAGGAGGCTGGGAGAACTCAGCAAGGCAGGCAGCGTCAGTCGAGACAGGCAGGAGGCTGGG
>NW_025119495.1:0-1041 GCF_004010195.1 Chiloscyllium plagiosum
CTTTCTGTGCCTCTCTTAACAATTCATCTAATGGCATTTCACTCTTCCCTTCTATCTTCAATATCTTTGTGTCTGGCCATGCCTTTGTCACAAAATATACTTTCAAAAGACCCAGTGCCACTGGGTCCTCAGGGTTCATTCCAGAGTCTTTCCGCATTGAGTCTCTTAATCTTTGCAAGAAAGCTGAGGGTGTCTCATCTTTCTCCTCTTAAACTTCAAAGGCTTTAGTCAAATTCTGCGACTTCGGAACTGCCTCTCTTATTCCTTTTAGAAACAGGTCTTTCAATTCCATCATTTCTTCCCTATGCTCCGAGTTTTGATTTTCCCACTGGGTGTCTCTGAGGGGAAACTCCGTCTCTCCCTGTCCAGTATCCCCATCCCCAATGGGATGTTCCCTGTCCCATATATTAATGGCTGCACTTGGCATAAGTCTCCTTTCTTCCCCGGTAAATAGTATATTCAAAATAGACATTAACTCAGTCCACGTATACAGACTGGGCCCCAAGAATTGATCAATTTGTTCAGACAACCCCACCGGATCCTCAACCAGGAACTTCATCTCCTTTTCAAATGTTCTGACCTCCCCACTGGTGAGGGGGGCACTTACAAACTCAATCTCTTTGTCCCCTATTGGTACCGCCCGTTCTTCCCCTTTCTTTGTTTTTGGTTTTCCCCCTTAGGCTTTCGTTTAGATACTCCAGAGGCCTCCTCTACATCTACTTTATCTTCCCTTTCTTTTGTTGAGGATTGAGGGTTGGGAACAACAACATCCCCGTCCACTGCCCTTTCGTTCTCCTCTTGTGGGTCATCCATTCCCTGTCCCTGTCTGTCTGTCCCTCCCCCCCCCCCCCCATTTTCACCTAATCTGATTTTATGGTACGGGTGTGGGATGTGCAAGCAAAGTATCCCAGGGACAGGGTGGGGCAGAGGGGGAATCCTTTGCCTTTACTACCATCATTCCCAAACTGCCCTTCCAACAGGACGCATAGTCCGCCTCTTCTTGACTATAAGTTTGTTTTTTATTCACATACAAATCTAAAT
>NW_025119496.1:0-1041 GCF_004010195.1 Chiloscyllium plagiosum
GACGATGCTGTTTCTAAAGCCGACTCTGACATGTAACAGGAACATGATCGACCCAATGTTGTTCCATTCCTGCGTTTCCCCATAATGAATGATTCCCTTCGTGATCAGAATATATCTATCTCAGCCTGAAATAGAGCAATGGGTTCTGACCCACAGCTGTCTGTGGCAAGTGGTCCCGAGCCATAATCCTTTGGGTGGCACGGTGGCACAGTAGTTAGCACTGCTGCCTCACAGTGACAGAGACCCGGGTTCGATTCCCGCCTCAGGCGACTGACTGTGTGGAGTTTGCACATTCTCCCCGTGTCTGCGTGGCTTTCCTCCGGGTGCTCCGGTTTCCTCCCACAGTCCAAAGATGTGCAGGTCAGGTGAATGGTTATGCGAAATTGCCCGTAATGTTAGGCGGGTCGGTGTGGACTTGTTGGACCGAAGGACCTGTTCCCACGCTGTCAGTAATCTAATCTAAGATAAACTTGCATCTTCTCTGAGTCTCAAATTGAATTGCCTTCCTTCTGATCCAGTATCATTTGATTCGAGACTCTCCGATGAAGGGAAACCTGTCCTCAGCATTTAGTTGGTCAAGTCCCTTCAGAATTCGACATATTTCGGTGACTTCACCTCTCATAATTCTAAATATCTAGGAGTAGATTCCGAACTAGTTTAGCTTTTACACATGCGGAAAATTCACACTCTGGGTTTGAGTGTTTGAAATTTCGTGAACTGGCTTGAAAGAAGTCATATATTGTCTAAATACGGAGACGGAAACTGTTCAGGGTGCTCCGGATGTGATCTCACCAACACTTTGCAATAACTATTACGCATTCTTTTAATCCAAACCCTTTGAAATTTGGGCGAAAATTCAATTAGTTTTCCTGATTACCCCTTGCACCTCCCTCTGCGTTTCTCTGTTTCATGCAGAAGTGCTCTCAAACATTTATGTGCTGCAGCCTTTTTCCGTTATTTTCAGTGAAATAATGTTGCGTTATCTTCCTCTTCCTTTCAACATGAACAACCTCTCATTGCTTTCGCGTTTTATTACGTTGG
>NW_025119497.1:0-1041 GCF_004010195.1 Chiloscyllium plagiosum
TATTGAGAGGGGCAAATTGGGACAAGGAATTAGACAGGAGCTTGCCGGGATTGATTTGAATAGGTTGTTTGCTTGTAAAAGGACATTTGGCAAGTTGGAGGTCTGTAAAATTGTGATAATTGGAATTCAAGCTCTATCTTTTCCTTTGTGGATGAAGGGCGCAGATGGCTGGAACAGGGAGCCTTGGATAACAAGATATGCTGAGACTTTGTGCAGTAAAAAAGGAGGTGTGGCTCAGGGAGAGACAGCTGGAATCAAAGGAATCCCTGGAAGGATACAGGGAATACAGGCGTTTCCTTAAGAAGGAAATCAGGAGGGCGAAAAGGGAGCAAGAGATAGACTTGACTGAGAATATTAGGGTGATTTAAAGAGGTGCATTAATTATATTGAAGGAAAAATAATAACTAGAGAGAAAATATGGCCTCTCAAGGACCAAACTGGATAAGTATGTGCAGAACCACAGCAGAGGGAGCGATATTCTCAAGAATATTTCTCCTCTGTGTTTACAGTGGAGGAAGACATAAACCTTTAGGAAAGTGGAGAAGTTAGTGGTGATATCTTGGGGACAGTCCATAACACAGTCGAGGAGGTGTTGGATTTATTAGAATGTATAAAGCTGTTTAAATATGCTGGTCCTGACCAGCTATATCCAGGAATACTGCAAGAGTCCAGAGAAGAAGTTGATGGGACTCTGGCTCACAGTTTCGCATCATCTTTAGTCACAGGCAGAAGACTGGAGGATAGCGAATGTTGCTCCCATATTCAAGAAGGGCTGCAAAGAAAGGCCTGCAAGCCTAACGTCTGTGGTGGGTCAGTTACTTGAGAAGATTCTGAGGGATAAGATATGCATGCATTTGGAAAAACAGGGTTTGAGTAAAAGAATACAGTTTGGCTTTCTGAGTGGGAGATGAGGCCACACAACTTTGTTAAGTGTTGACAAGGGGAGAGTTGTAAACATAGTCAATATGGAATTCAGTAAGGCCTTTGATAAGGTTCTAAATGGTGGGTTGTTTTGGAAGGTTGGATTGCATGGAATCCAGA
>NW_025119498.1:0-1041 GCF_004010195.1 Chiloscyllium plagiosum
AGCTGGCTAGTTAAGACCACTTGAGTAAGCAGCAAGGAAGACCGTGTGTTTATTTTAATGCAGCCTGAATGGGTGTGGCCAGCTCTCAAAAAGTACGATCTCTAGGTTTTGGTTTCTCAGTCGCAACAGAAATTATTGGGGTCTTCACAGTGTTGAAAGCTTCAGTAACTATCTCCTGGCTGCTACTTTCTCTGAGTTTTCTCTTGGTGCTATTTTTAATTCCTGGATTAGAGAAATGTTTGTGACAATCTGTGTCTGAATTTTCCTTTCTGCCAGGGGCTGTGTTTATGGGATTTTCCTATATTGGAACAGTTCATTAGTAATAGTTCCTAGATTTGTTATTCTATTAACTAGTCCAATGGAATTAGGTTTATCTAAATTCCTCTTTCTTTGCTTTCATTTTATCTTTCGTGTTTTCATAAATAATGTTTAGCTTCACACCGAGTAGTTTGAACTGTCACATTGCATCTGGGACAGACAGTTTGCATTTCCTTTAAAATAAAAAAAAGAGTCTAGGTTACCACCTTCCAATATTTTCGAGGTGCACTCGTGTGGTCCATCACACTAGACTCCTTATCTTCCTGAGTAATAGGCTGGAGGCACAGAATGGGCTGTCCCTGTTCTTCTCCAATAGTGTCAATGGGCTGAATGGCTTCCTCATATTCCTGTGAAACCAGCCTGAGGCACTGAATGAACTCTTATTTTACTGTGGCAATGTGCAGTGTCAGGCAGTGCTGGTAGATGAATGTTACGGACCATTTAACAGCACAAGTCTCAATGGAGTCTGGGTCTTGCTGCACATGGACACAGATTAATTCAGGAGCTGATGGGGGATAAAATGTTCTGAACGTTGTGGAATCTTCAGTGACCATCCCCACTTCTGATCTTATGGTGGGGAGGGTGGGGAGAGGAGACATTGATGAAGAGGCTGAAGCTGTTTGTGAAGAGGAAGCTACCCTGAGGATCTCGCACAGAGGTGACCCAGGACTGAGATGATGAACATCTTCTACTTTGTGCCATGTTTGACTCCAAACACTGGAG
>NW_025119499.1:0-1041 GCF_004010195.1 Chiloscyllium plagiosum
AGATTTACAAGGATTTTGACAGGGTTGGAGGGTGATCTATAGGGCGAGGCTGAATAGACTGTTTTCTCTGGAGCGTCGGAGGCTAAGGGCTATAGAGGTTTATAAAATCATGAGGGATATGGAGAGCAAATAGACAAATTCTTTTCCCCGGGATGGGGGAGTCCAGAACTACAGGGCATAGTTTTAGGGAGGGGAGTGGAAAGATATAGAAGGAACTTAAGGGGCAACCTTTTCACGCAGAGGGTGATGCATGTCCGGCATGAGCTGCTGGAGTAAGTGATGGAGGCTGTATAATTACAGCATTTAAAATGCATCTGGATGCGTATATGAATAGGAAAGTTTTATGGGGATTTGGGCCAAGTGCTGGCAAATGGGACTAGATTAGGTTAGGATATCTGGGCTGCATGGACGAGTTGGATGGAACGGATCTGTTTCCGTGCTGTACATCTGTGTCACTCTGTGAGACTCCATGGGATTCTCTAGGAGAAAGTGAGGACTGCAGATGCTGGAGATCAGAGCTGAAAATGTGTTGCTGGAAAAGCGCAGCATCCAACGAGCAGGAGAATCGAAGTTTCCGGCATGACCCCTTCTCCAGGAATTTTTAACTATAAACTATATACATTCCCTTTGATAAATATTGTGCAGTGTGAAGCCATTGCTTTAGTCCCCAAGTTCCACCTGAGCCTCACCCCGACCCTCCCCCATCCCAGTCACTCTGTTGACAGCCTTCATGTCACATTTAAAACGAGGATCGATAGATCCCTGATCAATCGGGGGATGAACAGTTACAGGAAAAGGGCAGGAAAGTGCATGTGGGGAATGTCGGATCAGCCACGATCCGACTGAATGGAGAAGCAGGCTCAAGGAGTTGAATGGCATTTTCCTGTTCCTATTTCTTATGGTTCCCGAGACCCTTACCTCTGAAACAGGTCCTGGGTTCAGTATGTGCCATTACTGAGAGTGCTGATGTTCCCTTGTATAATATCAACAACTTAGCTGCTGCTCAAACTCTTGCTCCTTTGTTACCTCTAAACACAATAT
>NW_025119500.1:0-1041 GCF_004010195.1 Chiloscyllium plagiosum
CCGCCACAGATGCTGCCAAACCTGCTGAGATTCCCCAGCAGTTTCATTTTTGTTTCAGATTTACAGCATCTGCAATTTTGATTTATTTTAGCCTTTCTAAAATTCTGTCAAATTTCATCTCATCCAAGTCTCAACTACTTTTTTTCACCATGAACTGGGCATGAACTTCCTCTTCATAATACCACAGCCAGGCCCCTGCACCTGTGAATTTTAAACAGGGGATTCATGATCATTGGCCCCACTCATTCTTTTGCCGCCCTTTCACTGTTTGTGACTAATAATGACTTTTAGATTCCGTTTTAAAGTTAGCTGTCAGTCTCCCTTAATCTTTATTTCCCCTCTGAACTGTCTGTATTTAGCATGGTTCTCACTGGGGTTAACAATAATCCATTTTCTTTGCAACATCATGCAGGGAATTAGAGTATTGTTTTTGCCACCATTTCCTGCTTGTGGAAATGTTAAGCTGTACTGTACAGCTGAAGCTGAACATTGCCCAGATTTGTGCTCAAATGTCCTTGCTCAAATGCCCTCTTGGCCCATTGAACTCAACCCTCCTCCAACTCAGAATTATTCTGGATTGTTCTTTGTTCATTTTATACACAAGATAAATTCTTTCTATACAAGTATCAATGCTTCCTTAAATGATCCCAGTCTAATATTTAATGCATTTTATACATATTGTGTATGCACACAAAATATATAGTTGGCAGTGCAGATTGAAGATATCATTAGGATTCTGAACATTATAAACAGGACCGTGGCATGCAAAATAAGGAAATTATGACAAATGGTTATAAACAGTCCTGCTTTTCCCTCTTGAGATGGTGCACAAAAGGTACACAAGAATGGTACTAGAGATGAGTAACTGGACAACTATGTGGCTAGTTTGAAGAAGCTCGGGCTGCTCATTTTGGAGAACTGAAGATAAATAAGACATTTTACAAGTGTTCAAAATCATGAGGATTTGGATAGAGTAGAGTAAAAGGGTAGGAGAATGCATCTGGATTTGTAACTCTGTGGAGGGTTGGTGTGGACTTATTG
>NW_025119501.1:0-1041 GCF_004010195.1 Chiloscyllium plagiosum
AACTGTGCAGCATGTATGAGTGATAACAGTGTTTTATGTATGAGTGATAACAGTGTTGTGTGTGTGGGTGATAACAGTGTTCTGTGTGTGGGAAATAACAGTGTTCTGTGTGCGGGTGATAACAGTGTTCTGGGTGTGGGAGATAACAGTGTTGTGTGCGTGGGTGATAAATGTGCTGCAGGTGTGAGTGATAACAGTGTTCTATTGTGAGTGATAACAGTGTTGTGTGTGTTTGTGATAACAGTGTTCGGTGTGTGGGTGATAACCGTGTTCTGTGTGTGGATGATAATAGTGTATGGATGTGGGTGATAACATTGTTGTGTGTGTGTGGATGATAACAGTGTTCTGTGTGTGGATGATAACAGTGTTATGGATGTAGGTAATAACAGTGTTGTGTGTGTGTGGGTGATAACAATGTTGTGTGTGTGGGTGATAACAGTGTTGTGTGTGGATGATAACAGTGTTCTGTGTGTGTGTGATAACAGTGTTCTGTGAGTGGATGATAAATAAGTTCTGGGAGTGGGTGATAACAGTGTTGTGTGCGCGGGGGGGTAACTGTGCAGCATGTATGAGTGATAACAGTGTTTAATGTGTGAGTGATAACAGTGTTGTGTGTGTGGGTGACAACAGCGTATTATGTGTGAGTGATAACAGTGTTGTGTGTGTGGGTGATAACAGTGTTCTGTGTGTGGATGCTAACAATGTTCTGTGTGTGGGTGATAAGAGTGATCTGTGTGTGTGGGTGATAACAGTGATGTGTGTGTGGATGATAACAGTGTTCTGTGTGTGTGTGTGATAACAGTGTTCTGTGAGAGGATGATAAATGTGTTCTGGGTGTGGGTGATAAGAGTGTTGTGTGCGTGGGTGATCATTGTGCAGCAGGTATGAGTGATAACAGGGTTCTATGTGTGAGTGGTAACAGTGTTGTGTGTGTGGGTGATAACAGTGTTCTTTGTGTGGGTGATAACAGTGCTCTGTTTTTGGGTGATAACAGTGTGTGGGTGATAGTGTTCCGTGCGTGGGTGATAACTGTGCTGCAGG
>NW_025119502.1:0-1041 GCF_004010195.1 Chiloscyllium plagiosum
CAGAGGGATTAGGGAGCCTTTACAGAAATCTGCTGCACAGAGGGATTAGGGAGTCCTTACAGAAATCAGCAGCACAGAGGGATTAGGGAGTCCTTACAGAAATCAGCAACACAGAGGGATTAGGGAGTCCTTACAGAAATCAGCAGTACAGAGGGATTAGGGAGTCCGTACAGAAATCTACAGCGCAGAGGGATTTGGGCGTCATTACAGAAATCAGCAACACAGAGGGATTAGGGCGTCCTTACAGAAATCAGCAGCACAGAGGGATTAGGGAGTCCTTAGAGAAATCTGCAGCGCAGAGGGATTAGGGAGTCCTTACAGACATCTGCAACACAGAGGGATTAGGGAGTCTTTACACAAATCTTCAGCACAGAGGGATTAGGGAGTCCTTACAGAAATCAGCAACACAGTGAGATTAGGGAGTCTTTACAGAAATCTTCAGCACAGAGGGATTAGGGAGTCCTTACGGAAATCAGCAACACCGAGGGATTAGGGAGTCCTTACAGAAATCAGTAGCACAGAGGGATTAGGGAGTCCTTATAGAAATCAGCAGCACAGAGGGATTAGCGTGTCCTTACAGAAATCAGCAGTACAGAGGGATTTGGGAGTCTTTACAGAAATCTGCAACACAGAGGGATTAGGGAGTCCTTACAGAAATCAGCAGCACAGAGGGATTAGGGAGTCCTTATGGAAATCAGCACACAGAGGGATTAGGGAGTCCTCACAGAAATCAGCAACACAGTGAGATTAGGGCATCTTTACGGAAATCAGCACACAGAGGGATTAGGGAGTCCTCATGGAAATCTGCAACACAAAGGGATTAGGGAGTCCTTACAGAAATCAGCAGCACACAGGGATTAGGGAGTCCTTACGGAAATCAGCACACAGAGGGATTAGGGAGTCCTCATGGAAATCAGCAACACAGAGGGATTAGGTGGCTTTACAGAAATCAGCAGTACAGAGGGAGTAGGGAGTCCTTACAGAAATCTGCAACATAGAGGGATTAGTGAGTCCTTACAGAAATGAGCAGTACAGAGGGAT
>NW_025119503.1:0-1041 GCF_004010195.1 Chiloscyllium plagiosum
AATTGAAGGAGTGACAGCTGAATGCCATTATCATCTGGACGATCAAACCAGTTCTGGGGACTCATGGGTTCGAATTCTGCCACGGCAGATGGCGGAATTGGAATTTGGTCAGAAGTCTTGCGTTCAGAATTGGTAGGGGGGAAAAGACATCTGATTCACTCATATCCTTTTTAGGGAAGGAAATTGCCGTTGTGGGAAAGGAGCCACTCGGTTGTCCTAGCTGCATTCTTTACCCCGTCTGGCCTACATGTAGCAGTATGGTTGACTCTTGACTGTCCCTCCTCCCCCCGGGGAGAAATTTACTTGAATGACGGCACGGTGGCTCAGTAGTTAGCACTGCTGCTTCACAGCACCAAAGTTCCAGGTTCGATTCCAGGCTCTGGTGACTGTCAGTGTGGAATTTGCATGTTCTCCGTGTCTGCGTGGGTTTCCTCAGAGTGCTCCGGTTTCCTCCCACAGTACAAAAATGTGCAGGTCAGGTGAATAGTCCATGTTTAATTGCCCATAGTGTTAGTTGTATTAGTCAGAGAGAAATGGGTCTGGGTGGGTTACTCTTCGGAGGGTTGGTGTGGATTGGTTGGGCTGAAGGGCCAGTTTTCACACTGTAGGGAATCTAATCTGATCATATACGAACCGAACCATATCCCTCTAAACCCTTCCTATTAATATACCCATCCAGATTCCTATTAAACATTGTAAATGCACCAGTCTCCACCACTTCGTCTGGCAGTTCATTCCGTACACACACCACCCTCTGTGCGAAAAGTTGCTTCTTCGGACCATTTTAAATCTTTCTCCCCTCTCCTTAAACCGATGCCCTCCAGTTTACAACTTCATCTGCCCTGGTGAAAAGGCTTACAATGGTTGAGCAGCCAGAAAAAATGCAAAAAGAATACAACGTCGAGCTACAGGGAAAAATAAAATTGTGGCTCCAGCCGTTTTTTCTCCTTTTGGCCTTTAGATCCTTTACATCTGTCAGTAACAGTTGTCACCAAAGCGCAAACTGCGCATGCTCCGAGGTGTCAGCGAGGAAGGCGCATG
>NW_025119504.1:0-1041 GCF_004010195.1 Chiloscyllium plagiosum
GAGCCCAGACTTTGGCCTCCAGCTCCTGCCAGTAGGCCGGCCAGGATTCCTCAGCCGGGCTGAAGTGGACTGCCAGGTAGAGGAGATGGGTGGTACTCCAGCTGAACCCGCGTGACTCCTCCGGCAGAGAGTCCACCCGCCACGGACCGACCAGTAGTCCGGAACATTTGGCCCAATTGATCCTGGCGGAAGACGCCGCCGAGTACACGGCCTGGCACTCGCGCATCCTCCCCAGGTCAGCCGGGTTGGTGAAAGTGAGGAGCACGTCGTCGGCGTAGGCCGAGAGGACCACCCCCGTGCCCGCGCCGCGCAGAACCAGCCCCGACAACCTCCTCTGCAAGAGGCGCAGGAAAGGCTCCACGCACAGGGAATACAGCTGGCCGGACGGGGGCAGCCTTGACGCACTCCTCTCCCGAAGCGAAGGGGCGCCGACAGGGACCTGTTAACTTTAACCAGACACTCTGCGGCGGCGTACAAAAGTCGGATCCGGGCGACGAACCGCGTCCCGAACCCGAACGCCCGCAGAGTCCCAAGCAGGTACTGGTGATCGACCCTGTCGAACGCCTTCTCCTGGTCAAGAGACAGGAAGGCGCTCGGCAGACCAGCCCGTTGACAGAAATGGATCAGGTCCCGGACCAGGTGGACATTATCGTGTATCCTCCGGCCCGGGACCGTGTAGGACTGGTCCGGGTGAATCATGTGGGCCAGCACGGAGGCCAGGCGAGAAGACAACACCCTGGCGAAGATTTTATAGTCCGTGCTGAGGAGGGAGACCGGACGCCAGTTCTTTAGCGAACGAAGGTCCCCCTTCTTTGGCAGCAGGACAATGACTGCCCTGCACCAAGAAAGGGGCAGCAGTCCGGCATTTAGATACTCCCCCAGGACCTGTGCGTAGTCGCCCAGGACATCCAAAATGGTGTTTTTTTTTTTGTTTTTTTTTCCTCCCCTTTAAAATGGTGTTTTATAGCAGTCAAAAAGGACTGAGGACCTTAATTGCCATTTAATTGCCAAATTAAAGGGCCTCAATGGGCCTAAGGCTGG
>NW_025119505.1:0-1041 GCF_004010195.1 Chiloscyllium plagiosum
GGACCCATACCCTGGTTGGGTGAATTGCTTGAGGGGATATAAACTTAACTGGCAGGATGTTCGACCTTAAACAGCCGTAAGGCCAGAAAGAAGATTGAGGCCAGTGCACAAGTTAAAGAGAGAACATTCCACAGCCAAGACAGGCAAGAACATCGCAGGGAATGTGGAAAAACTGATTATTAAACTGCATTTATTTCAATGAAAGAGGCCAGACAGATGAACTTAGTGCATGGATGGGAACATGGGACTGGGATATTATAGTTATTACAGAAACACAGCTGAGGGAGGGGCAGGACTGGCTACTCAATGTTTCAAGGTAGAGATGCTACAGGAAGCATCGAAGGGGAGGAAAGAGAGGACGCGTGGTCGTGGGTTTTGATTGCAAGAATTATCCCAGCAGTACTTAGAGTAGATATTCCTGTGGGATCACCCAGTGAAGCTATGTTAGTGGAACTGAGAAATAAAGTGGGTCATCACTCTGACATGATTGTCCCACTAACCCCGAATAATCTGTGGCAGTCTGAGGAACAAATATGTCGGGAGATCTCAAATATCAATCATATAAATAGGGCTGTTATGGTAGGGGTTTTTAAACTTTCCAAACTGAGACTGGGACTGCCAGTGTTCAGCGCTTGCAAGGGAGGAATTTGGTAATTGTGTTCCAGAAACTCCCAATCAATATGTAAATGGCCTGAAAAGAGAAAGGGGCAAAACCTGACCTCCCCTTTGGAAACAAGGTAGGAAAAGGGACTGAGGTGTTAGTGGGAAAGCATTTTGTCAAAGTGACCACAGTTCTATTAGTTTGAAAACAGCGATGGAAAAGGACAGGCCTGGTCCACAAGTTCAAGTTATAAAACGGGGCCAGACCAATCTTGATCGTAATGGGCAGGAACTTTTAAAACTTGATTGGGGAGTCCAGTTGCAGGGAAAGGGAAGTTTGGCAAGTGAGATTATTTTAAATGTGAGATAAATTGAGCGATCACCACCTGCATGTTCCTGTTTATGTGTAGGTCAATACTGACAGCATTCGGAAACACTGGC
>NW_025119506.1:0-1041 GCF_004010195.1 Chiloscyllium plagiosum
TGCGACTCCATTTCAAGAAGTTATGAACCTGTACTCCTGCACTCCAACACTCCCCAGGACCTTACCATTAAGTGTATAAGTCCTGCTAAGATTTGCTTTTCCAAAATGCAGCACCTCACATTTATCTGAATTAAACTCCATCTGCCACTTCTTAGCCCATTGGCCCATCTGATCAAGGTCCTGTTGTAATCCGAGGTAATCCTCTTCGCTGTCCACTACACCTCTGATTTTGGTGTCATCTGCAAACTTACTAACACAAGCTCTTATGCTCACACCCAAATCATTTATACAAATGAAGAAAAGAAGGAGACCCAGGACCGATTCTTGTGGCACTCCACTGGTCACAGGCCTCCAGTCTGAAAAACAACTCTTCACCACCACACTTTTTTTTCTACCTTTGAGCCAGTTCTGTATCCAAATGGCTAGTTATCCCTGTATTCCGTGAGATCTAACCTTGCTAACCAATCTCCCACGGGGAACCTTGTCAAACGCCTAATTGAAGTCCATATAGATTACATCTACCACTCTGCTCTCATCAATCCTCTTTGTTACTTCCTCAAAAAACTCAATCAAGTTTGTGAGACATGATTTCCCACGCTCAAAGCCATGTTGACCATCCCCAATCAGTCCTTGCCTTTCCAAATACATGTACATTTTGTCCCTCAGTATTCCTTCGAACAACTTGCCCACCACTGAGGTCAGGCTCACTGGTCTATAGTTCCATGGCTTGTCCTTACCGCTCTTCTTAAACAGTGGCACCACGTTAGCTAACCTCCAGTCTTCCGGCACCTTACCTGTAACTAATGATGATACAAATATCTCAACACGAGGCTCAGCAATCACTTCTCTAGCCTCCCACAGAGTTCTCGGGTACACCTGATCAGGTCCTGGGGATTTATCCACTTTTATGTGTTTTAAGACATCCAGCACTTCCTCCTCTGTAATATGAACATTTTTCAACGTATCACCATCTATTTTGATTCATTCTATATCTTCCATGTCCTTTTCCACAGTAAACACTGAGGCAAAATATTAATTTAG
>NW_025119507.1:0-1041 GCF_004010195.1 Chiloscyllium plagiosum
AGATAAATCCCCAGGACCTGATCAGGTGTACTCAAGAATTCTGTGGGAAGCTAGGGAAGTGATTGCTGGGTCTCTTGCTGAGATATTTGTATCATCGATAGTCACAGGTGAGGTGCCGGAAGACTGAAGGTTGGCTATCGTGGTGCTACTGTTTAAGAAGAGCAGTAAAGACAAGCCAGGGATTTATAGACCAGTGAGCCTGACGTCGGTGGTGGGCAAGTTGTTGGAGGGAATCCTGAGGGACAAGATGTACATGTATTTGGAAAGGCAAAGATTGATTAGGGATCGATTGTGCGTGGGAAATCATGTCTCACAAACTTGATTGAGTTTTTTGAGGAAGTAACAAAGAGGATTGATGAGAGCAGAGTGGTAGATGTGATCTATATGGACTTCAGTAAGTCGTTCCACAAGGTTCCCCATGGGAGACTGATTAGTAAGGTTAGATCTCACGGAATACAGGGAGAACTAGCAATTTGGATACGGAACTGGCTCAAAGTTAGGAGACAGAGGGTGGTGGTGAAGGGTTGTTTTTCAGACTGGAGGCCTGTGACCAGTGGAGTGCCACAAGGATCGGTGCTGGGTCCTCTACTTTTTGTCATTTACATAAATGATTTGTATGTGAGCATAAGAAGTACAGTTAGTAAGTTTGCAGATGACACGAAAATTGAAGGTGTAGTTGTCAGCGAAGAGGGGTACCTCAGATTACAACAGGATTTGGACCAGATGGACCAATGGGCTGAGAAGTGGCAGATGAAGTTTAATTCAGATAAATGTGAGGTGCTGTATTTTGGGAAAGCAAATCTTTGCAGGACTTATACACTTAATGGTAAGGTCCTAGGGAGTGTTGCTGAACAAAAGACCTTGGAGTGCAGGTTCATAGCTCCTTGAAAATGGAGTCACAGGTAGATAGGAAGTGAAGAAGGCGTTTGGTATGCTTTCCTTTATTGGTCAGAGTATTGAGTACAGGAGTTGGGAAGTCATGTTGCAGCTGTACAGCCATTGGTTAGACCACTGTTGGAATATTGCATGCAATTTTGGTCT
>NW_025119508.1:0-1041 GCF_004010195.1 Chiloscyllium plagiosum
TCCTCCCAGGAGGACCATTTCCAATACCGAAAATCCCAGATGGCCTCCTTCTTCAAAGAGTTCAATTTCCCCCCAGACGTGGTTGACGATGCTCTCCACCACATCCCCTCCACTTGCCACTCCTCTACCCTTGAACCCCGCTCCTCCAATCGCGGCCAGGACCGAACACCAATGGTCCTCACCTACCACCCCACCAACTTCCAGGTACATAGTATCATCTTTCGTCATTTCGGCCACGTCCAAACAGACCCCACCACCAAGGATATATTTCCCTCACCTCCCCTATTAGCGTTCCGGAAAGACCACTACCTCCGCGACTCCCTCGTCAGGTCCACAGCCCCCACCAACCCCAACTCCATCCACGGCACCTTCCCCTGCAACTGCAAGAAATGCAAAACTTGTGCCAACACCATCCCCCTCACTTTCCTCCAAGGCCTCAAGGGATCCTTCCAAATCCGTCACAAATTCACCTGGACCTCCACACACATCATTTACTGCTTCCGCTGCACCCGATGTGGCCTCCTGTACATTGGGGAGACAGGCCGCCAACTTGCGGAACTTTTCAGAGAACACGTCTGGGACACCCGCACGAATCAACCCAACCAACCATCCCGTGGCTGAACATTTTATCTCCCCCTCTCTCTCCGCCAAGGACATGCAGGTCCTTGGCCTCCTCCATCGCCAGACAATGACAACACGACGCCTGGAGGAAGAGCGCCACATCTTCGGCCTAGGAACCCTCCAACCACAAGGGATGAATGCAGATTTCTCCAGCTTTCTCATTTACACTCCGCCCACCTTATCTCAGTCCCAACCCTCGGACTCAGCACCGCCTTCTTGACCTGCATTCTTCTTCCCGACCTCTCCGCCCCACCCCCTCTCCGGCCTTTTCAGTCTCACCTTAACCTCCTTCCACCTATCGCATTCCCAACACCCCTCCCCCAAGTCCCTCCTCCGTTCCTTTTATCTGAACCTGCTTGGCGCACTCTCCTCATTTCTGAAGAAGGGCTTATGCCCTAAACGTCGATTCTCCTACTCCTT
>NW_025119509.1:0-1041 GCF_004010195.1 Chiloscyllium plagiosum
CTCTTTACCTTCCCTGGTTAACCATTGTTGACATAACCCCTTCCATGAATCCTTTTTCACTTGACTGTCTTTGCTGTGAACCATTAACTACCTTCTTAGTTATCTACCATTGTTCCTGAACTGTCTTTGCTGAAGTCCTTTTGCAGTCCACTCTACCCTCATTCCTTTGTCATCATTATTATATTTAAGCTTAACACAATTGTCTTTAAACCAAGTTGCTCTCCCTTGTGCTCAATGCTATCTTGCTGTGGTTACTGTTTCCAAAGGGATCTTTTACTCTAACATCATTCATTAATCCTGCCTCATTATGCATTACCAGATCAAATCTAGCCTGATCCCTGGTTCTGTTCCAAGTGACTATCCTAATCTGCATAAAGATTAAAGTCCTCCTTGATTACCTGCCTTTGTTACCTGCCTCATTATCTCCTGATATGTTTTCTGACCCACAGTATAGCTACTATTAGGGGACATACAGACTATAGCTACCAGTTTCATGTTTCCCTTTTTATTTCTTGCATCTAGCCGTTTGGATTCTACATCTTTCAATTAAAGATCATTGCTTGGTATCGTACTTATTCCATTCTATTCCAACAATGCTACCCGACCACCCTTTCCTTCCTGTCTGTACTTGCAAAAAAAAAATCACATACCCCTAAATATTTACTTCCCAGCTTTAATCTCATTGTAACCATATCTCTGTAATAGCCGTAAGATCATATCCATTAAAGTGTACTTGTGTGGTTAATTTTTCTATTTTGTTCTGAATTCTACACTCATTCAAGAGCCATTAATTTTGCTCCTTCAACCCTTTTGACTCTACTTTTACTGTTGCTTTTCTGTGTTTGTATACTCAATCCCTACAATCACTCTAGCTGTCATTATCTAAATAGCTGCCCTCTAGTTCTGCTAAATTCTCTTGCTTTTGTAAGCCTACTTTTCCCTCTCCCAAACTCTCCTGTTTAATTAATTTAAAGCTGTCTGTGGACCCTTAATGATCAGAGTCACTAGATATTGTTCCAGTGAGGTTCATTCTACAAACAA
>NW_025119510.1:0-1041 GCF_004010195.1 Chiloscyllium plagiosum
GAGGTCATTGAGGCTCTCAAGTCTGTTTGACAACATCAGACTTGTTTCTTGTAAATAGTTATGAAAGAAGGATAGACCTGATGCAAATGTTAACTTACTAAATTTCAGTAAGATCAATTTTAAATACAGTTGGCAGACACTTTGAGAAGATGACTGGGAGAGATTATTCGTACGTAAAGGAAATGTTAGAAAATGAGAAGCTTTCAAAAAAAGAGATAACAAGAGTCCAGAAAATTATATTCCTGTTCGGGTCAAGAGCAAGGCTGACAATTATAGAGAATGCTGATTGACTAGCGAAATTGGCGCACTCGTCAAGAAAAGGAAGGAAGCATAAGTTAAGGAATCGCCAACATAGTATACCCATAGAAAAAAGTAAAGTTAACAGGGAAATTAGGAGGAAAACATAATGACATTAGACAGCTTTAGCAAATAGGGTTAAGGAGAAACCAAAGAGTCTCTACTATACATTAAGAACACAGCATAACAAGGAATAAAATAGGGCCCATTAAAGATTAAGAAAGCCGTCCAGGTGTGGAAACATAGGAGACTAGTGAGATACTAAATGAGTATTTCAGGTCAGTATTTATCATGCAGAAGGACATGGAAGCAAGAGAACGCAGAGAAACAAATAACGATATTCAAAGTTTGGGAGAGGATTTGCAGCCCGGGTGCTCGTTGTTGTGGTTCTGTTCGCCGAGCTGGGGATTTGTGTTGCAGACATTTCGTCCCCTGTCTAGGGGACATCCTCAGTGCTTGGGAGTCTCCTGTGAAGCGCTTCTGTGATGTTTCCTTCGGCATTTATAGTGATTTGTACCTGCCGCTTCCGGTTGTCACTTCCAGCTGTCCACTGCAGTGGTCGGTATATTGGGTCCAGGTCGATGTGCTTATTGATTGAATCAGTGGATGAGTGCCATGCCTCTAGGAACTCCCAGGCCGTTCTCTTTGGCTTGTCCTATAATAGTAGTGTTGTCCCAGTCGAACTCATGTTGCTTGTCATCTGAGTGTGCAGCTACTAAGGATAGCTGGTCATGTCGTTTTGTG
>NW_025119511.1:0-1041 GCF_004010195.1 Chiloscyllium plagiosum
TGCTCAGCAAAGGCATATTCCAGTGAAAAGGAAAAACTGTAAGAAAAGGCGGCGGACAAAAGATAGGGAATTCTACACCAGTTAGTTTATTCTCTGTAGTTGGAAATATGCTTGGGTCTATTATCAAAGAAGAAATAGCAGGGAATCGCGATAGAAATTGTCCCATTGGGCAGACACAGCATGGATTCATAAAGGGCAGGTCATGCTTGACAAATCGTTTGGAATTCTATGAAGACATTTCGAGCAAGGTGGACAATGGGGACCTAGTGGCTGTGGTGTACCTGGTTTCCAAAAGGCCTTCAACAAGGTGCCACGCAGGTGGCTGTTGCATTATATAAGGGCGCATGGGAGAGAGTATTAGCATGGATAGAAGATTGGTTGGCTAACAGGAAGCCAAGAGTGGGGATAAATAAGCCTTATTCTGGCTGGCAATCAGTAACTAGTAATGTGCCTCTAGGATCAGTGTTGGGACTGCAATTATTTAGAATTGATACAGATGATTTGGAGTTGGGGACCACATGTAGGGTATCAAAGTTTGCATATGAGACTAAGATGAGTAGCAGGACAAAATGTCCGGAGGACTGGGAAACTTTGCGGAGGAACAGAGATACATTGAGTGAGTGGACAATGGTTTGGCAAGTGGAATATTATGTTCATAAATGTAAAGTCATACGCTTTGGTTGGAGTAACATTAATAAAAAGATTATTACTTGAATTTTAAAAAGTTGCATTATTTGCTCTGCCGAGGCACCTGAACATCCTTCTGCAGGAGGGTTGGTCACCAGGTACAACAATCAGTTCAGAAGGCAAATTGAATTTTGTCCTTCATTGCTGAAGGGATTGTGTTTAAAAGCAGAGGTTAATGTTCTAGCTATAGTGGGTGCTGGTGAGGCCACACCTGGAGTACTGCATGCAGTTTTTATTTCCTTACGTGCTCAAGGATGTACTGGCACTAGAGCGGGGTGCAGAGGAGGTTAACTATGTTGATTCCGGAGGTGAGGGGTTTTAAAGTAGATTGGGATTATATTCATTGGAATTCAG
>NW_025119512.1:0-1041 GCF_004010195.1 Chiloscyllium plagiosum
ACTGATACAACCCACGGGGTAATACTGAGACTAATACAGCCCACATGGTAATACTGGGACTGATACAGCCCAACGGGTAATACTGAGACTAATACAGCCCACATGGTAATACTGGGACTGGTACACTCCATTGGGTAATACTGGGACTGATACAACCCAAGGGGTAATACTGGGACTGAAACAGCCCAAGGGTAATACTGGGACTAATACAGCCCACGGGGTAATACTGGGACTGATACAGCCCACGGGGTAATACTGGGACTGATACAACCCACGGGGTAATACTGAGACTGATACAACCCACAGGGTAATACTGTGACTGATACAGCCCACGGGGTAATACTGGGATTGATACAGACCACAGGGTAATACTGGGACTGATACAGCCCAAGGGGTAATACTGAGACTAATACAGCCCACATAGTAATACTGGGACTGGTACACTCCATGGGGTAATACTGGGAATGATACAGCTCAAATGGTAATACTGGGACTGATACAGCCCACGGGGTAATACTGGGACTGATACAACCCACGGGGTAATACTGGGACTGATACAGCCCAAGGGGTAATACTGAGACTGTTACAACCCATGGGGTAATACTAGGACTGATACAGCCCGGGGTAATATGGAGACTGATACTACCCATGGGGTAATACTGGGACTGATACAGCCCATGGGGTAATACTGGGACTGATACAACCCAGGGGGTAATACTGGGACTGATCCAGCCCGGGGTATACTGAGACTAATACAAGGCACGGGGTAATACTGAGACTGATACAACCCACGGGATAATACTGGGACTGATATAGCCCACGGGGTAATACTGAGACTGATACACTCCATTGGGTAATACTGGGACTGGTACAGACCACGGGGTAATACTGGGACTGATACAGATCACGGTGTAATACTGAGACTAATACAGCTCACATAGTAATACTGGGACTGGTACACTCCTTGGGCGAATACTGGGACTGATACATCTCAAATGGTAATACTGGGACTGATACAGCCCACGGGGTAATACTGGGACT
>NW_025119513.1:0-1041 GCF_004010195.1 Chiloscyllium plagiosum
ATGGGGACAGCGGTGGAGTAGGTGACGTGTGAACATAAAGTTGTAATAGGTATGTGGACAGCGGTGCTGTAGTTCACGTGTGAACATAAAGCTGTAATGGTTACGGGAACAGCGGTGGAGTAGGTGATGTGTGAACATTAAGCTGTAATGGGTATGGGGACAGAAGTGGAGAAGATGATGTGTGAACGTAAATCTGTAATGAGTGCGGGCACAGCGGTGGAGAAGGTGATGTGTGAATATTAAGCTGTAATGGGTATGGGGATACCGGTGGAGTATGTGACGTGTGAACATAACGCTGTAATGGACATGGGGACAACGGTGGAGAAGGTGACGTATGAATATAAAATTGTAATGGGTATGGGGACAGCGGTGGAGTAGGTGACGTGTGAACATAAAGCTGTAATGGGTATTGGGACAGCGGTGGAGAAGGTGACGTGCGAATATAAAGCTGTAACGGATATGGGGACAGCGGTGGAGTAGGTGAAGTGTGAACATAAAGCTGTAATCTGAATGGGGACAGCGGTGGAGTGGGTGACATGTGAACATAAAGCTGTAATGGGTATGGGGACAGCGGTGGAGAAGGTGACGTTTGAACACAAAGCTGTAATGGGTATGGGGACAGCGGTGGAGTTGGCTAATTGTGAACATAAAGCTGAAATGGGTATGGGGACAGCGGTGGAGTTGGTGAAGTGTGAACATAAAGGTGTAATGGGTATGGGGACAGCGGTGAAGTAAGTGATGTGTGAACATAAAGCTGTAATGGATATGGAGACAGCAGTGGAGTAGGTGGTGTGTGAACATACAGCTGTGACGAGTATGGGAACAGCAATTGAGAAGGTGAAGTGTGAACATACAGCTGTAATGGATATGGGGACAGCGGTGGAATAGGTGACGTGTGAACATAAAGCTGTAATGGTGGTGGGGACAGCGGTGGAGTTGTTGAATTGTGAACAAACAGCTGTAATGGGCTTGGGGGCAGAGGTAGAGATGGTGACGTGTGAACATCATGCTGTAATGGGTATGGAGACAGCGGTGGAGTAG
>NW_025119514.1:0-1041 GCF_004010195.1 Chiloscyllium plagiosum
ATATATTCCCCTGTTTCTGTCTTCAAGGGCCCTCCTGAGGTAAGTAAGGTCAGTAGAGTTGTGGACAATGCGGAAGGATGTTGCAGGTTACAGAGGGACATAGATAAGCTGCAGAGCTGGGCTGAGAGGTGGCAACTGGAGTTTAATGTGGAAAAGTGTGAGGTGATTCTCTTTGGAAGGAGCAACAGGAATAAAGAGTACCGGGCTAATGGTAAGAGTCTTGGTAGTGTAGATGAGCAGAGGGATCTCAGTGACCGTGTACATAGATCTCTAAAAGTTGCCACCCAGGTTGATAGGGTCGTTAAGAAGGCATACGTGTGTCAGCTTTTATTGGTAGAGGAATTAAGTTTCGGAGCCATGAGGTCATGCTGCAGCTGTACAAAACTCTGGTGCAGCTGCACTGGAGTATTGTGTACAGTTCTGGTCACCGCATTGAGGGAAGGTCTTATAAGGAAAGGCTGAGGGACGTGAGACTGTTTTCATTAGAGAGAAGATTGAGAGGTGAGTTAATTGAGGCATATAAGATAATCCGAGGGTTAGATAGGGTGGACAGGGAGAGCCTTTTTCTTTGGATGGTGATGGCCAGCACGATGGGACATAGCTTCAAAATTGAGGGGTGATAGATACAGGACAGATGTCAGAGGTAGTTTCTTTACTCATTAAGGGTGTGGAATGCACTGCCTGCAACAGTAGTCGACTCACCAACTTTAAGGGCATTTAAATTGTCATTGGATAAACATATGGATGAAAATGGAATAGTGTAAGTTAGATGGGCTTCAGATTGGTATCACAGGTAGGTGCAACAGAGGGCTGAAGGGCCTGTACTGTGCTGTAATGTTCTATGTTCTACTATTTATTTCAAATACATATATATAAATATATATATATATAAATATAAATATAAATATATATAAATATATATAAATATATATAAACACATCAGTGTTATGGGTGGAGGGGGAACAAGTAATTTAAGGTAACAGTTCAATGGCACTAGTCCTCAGGAGTGATTGCTTCCGCTTACCAACACCTTCAGTTCTC
>NW_025119515.1:0-1041 GCF_004010195.1 Chiloscyllium plagiosum
ATTAAGTATAAGGATCGGCAAGTTACGTTGCAGCTTTATCGAACTTAGTTAGGGCACGCTTGAAATATTGCACACAGTTCTCGTCATCATGCTACCAGAAGGATACGAATGCTTTGGAGAGGGTACATATTTTTATACCAGATGTTGCCTAACATGGGGAAATCTTAGCTAAAAAGGAAATTTGGATGGACTTGTTTTGTTTTCACTGGAATGCAGGATGTTGAGGAGCAACCTGATAGAAATTTCTAAGATTGGCATGGAGAGCATGGACAGTATAGGACTCTTTTCCCAGGGAAGAAGAAACCTTCCTCACATATTAAAGAGCAACAACCACTGGAAAATTACTTGTGTGGGGAAGTTTATAAATTTCCAATTGACAAACTGTTTTTCCAAATCTAAGAATCTGCAGATGTGAAATAGGGTCGACCCATCCAACTCTACATACATCCCTTATTAATGTCAAGATAATAAGGACTGCACATCCTAACCCTGCTTGAAGATTAATCAGACCTAATTATTTGAGTAAGCATAACATGTCTACAGAGCATTTGATGGAATAAACATTGCTGCTCTGCAATTGCCTTTATGAAAATCGTCACATCAATTTATCTCCAACAGGACATGTCATTTTGTAAACTTTAGCAATAAACATATTCAACGATCTGTGTAGATTTTTGCATTTATAATCTGTTGTCTTTCCTGACTCCACTGTGATCTGGCCTCGACCAAAATCCCTTAAAACATAGCATGGAGATAGCCTAGATTTCAACTTCATTTTGCTTAAAAGGCAAGTGCAAAGTGCTGCATTCCAGACGTGATTTGATTGGAAAACATACTTTATTCTTACCTCACAGTGAAGATGCAAACCAGAAATGAACAATTGACATCAATTTAATACGAGCGAAATACTTAACAAAATATAATATTATTTAACTAATACTCATCAACTGTTCCAACACAGCAGCATCACAGAAACATCTTTGGCAAAAGTACATTCAGCCAGACAGGTTTCCCTCACTTGTTATCCCCTTCAGTCCAAGA
>NW_025119516.1:0-1041 GCF_004010195.1 Chiloscyllium plagiosum
TTTAGATTCAGTACCTGCAGTTAACTTGCTGACCTCTCCAGTTGTTCATAGTTCAATATGATGCATCAATTGTGTGCACAACGAGAGGGAGTTTGCTTCCCACATCTTGTGTTTATATGTGTCTTATGTCCAGCATTCATCAATGGCGAGAGAAAGGGGGAAAGGATAAGACCAATGTGTAAGTCTGTCCGTGCCCATGCACGGCACCCACATCGGTAATTCTCTACTGTGCATTTACAGCCAGTTCTCGGGTGCCCCTACACCCAGCCCCTGCCACTTTTGAAATACCTCCATTGTTTCGTGCTGTCTCTCTGTGCTCTTTTCACCAAGATGAATCACTTCTACCCAACTGCTACAAATTTCATCTGACAAAACACTCATTAAGAATCGCATGCATCAACATGCACTTCGCATCTCTCATTATTTAGTTCTCCTGGATCTCTTTCATACGATAAAACCTCACAGCAACTTGACTTGGAAAAGACAATCGCGTTCCTGTTCATTGTCCCAATTCAATCTACATTTCAATGCAGTTTAGGCAACAGACTCAAATTATTCTTTGAGATTTTATTATAGCGTCGATGGATATAAACAGACCATTGGACAGCTGTGATCATCCAAAGATAGCAAAATTGAAAATCGTTGATAACAACGACAAGAGGGGGATTCGAACCCTACGCGTGCAGAACACAATGGATTAGCAGTCCATCGCCTTAACCTCTCGGCCACCTCGTCACATAAGCCACACCCACATTTGACCTTATGAATAAGTGAATTGCGTAAATTATGCTGAGCAGCAGATATTTCTCCCTGGTATTGGTGAAATGCTAAATAGTACAGGACGGTTCCAAGAGTATCGTCTTACCTCTGAGTTGTGGGGCAAACAGACTCCCACTGTGACACAGTGCTCACAGTGATCTGAACAAAAATGAAGAAATGACGATGTAACAAGGTCTGTTGAATTCTGTGAAGATTTGAAGTCAACGGACTGAAGAGTCCGTGACAGCAGGAGGTGGAAAGTTGTCTGTGAGGAATTGTTTT
>NW_025119517.1:0-1042 GCF_004010195.1 Chiloscyllium plagiosum
CGGATAGGTGAATTGGCCAATCTAAATTTCCCGGCGTGTTCCGGGATGTGTAGGTAGGTGCATTAGTCAGGGGAAATGTAGAGTAATAGGGTCAGGGAATGGGTTTGGGTGGGATGCTCTTCACAGGGTGGGTGTGGGCTTGTTGGACCGAAGGTCCTGTTTCCACACTGTAGGGACTCTAACTTTCCCAGTTGCCATCGGTTCTGAGGAAGGATCACTGGATCCGGAATGACCCTTGGTGTGTGCAGGAGGCGAAAACGGGAAAAGGGAGAGTGGCAGTGGAAACCGGATGAAATAATTCAGTTTAGATTGGGAGTGTTTAATTTCACGCTGTGCTGGTCATTATTCCTGAATCAGAAACTCTTGGCCCCACATTTACAGCAAATTGGAAAATGTCTGCGGCACTCAGGCAGTGATATGTCCTGGGTTATGGTCACCGTCATTACTGGGGACAAGGTAGAGCGAGGCATATGCGCATGTCCTCTTCCTGGGTGGGAGGGGGGCTATTTGAAGAGGAGCATTTACACATCAAACACATACCAGAGAAATATTTGTCTTTACCATTCACCCTGCACTGACTGAGTTTTCTTTTGTGAATTCTATTTATAGGATATTAATTGAGACTAATTGAGTCCGGGATCTCAAAAGCAAGTTTCTACAGTCAGCGGGGTCATCAGGATCTGAATATTATTGTCATTTAGCTGTGGAAAGAGAAAGGTTTGCCTGTTCTGTCTGTGGGAAAGTATCTCATGTTTGTTTGTCAAGCAAATAACAAAATGTTATTCATGTTCCTGGTTGGATCATCTTGGGGTATGTGTTCTGTTCTGGGCCCTGCAGTTGAGGAAGGAGATATTGCCCTGAGAGGAGTACAGAGTTATCCAAATTACACCTCGTCTCTTTGTAGGAACTTTCAGATTTAGACCCAGCCACTCACTTCATGATGTTAACCTGTAAATCCCTTGTTTTCAAATCCCTGAAAACTACCCATTAAAGTTCCTTATGGACTCAGATTCCAGCACCTTTTCAGGTGGAATGTTCCAGA
>NW_025119518.1:0-1042 GCF_004010195.1 Chiloscyllium plagiosum
GGTTAGACAGGGTGGACAGGAAGAGCCTTTTTCCAAGTATGGGAACGGCAAACACGAGGGGACACAACTTTAAAATGCTGTCATCCACAACTCTATCATCCATTTACTTACTTTTTTTCTCACCAATTTGACAGAAGAGTCACCCAGGAATCTATGTGTACATTTCTCTCTTCACCTCCCCTGCACTAAAAAGTGGGTTTATGAATTGCTTGTATTAATGTGCGATCAATCTTTGCTAACCATTGTCTCCAGTTATATGATACTATTTATATCTGGCTGATTTGTGCTGACATTATGTTTGAATTAATAATTATCGCTTCTGCACTAACACAACTTTGTTTCTTCCACTTGCTTTCCCCAAGTGCATCAATCTTGCAATGTTGAGTTCTCTGTCAAAATGTTTCAGTGTCTCAGTAATTTCTCCTCGGTATTTTTGCCTTTGTTCTTCCTGAGAGACTTTAACAGATTTTAATGGTGATTCCTCTTATTCTCTTTTAACCATCACTTTGCACTCATACTCATGAATCCTTTTTTTCTGTTTCACCTCTGTCGGTAATGTTATGGCCTGGGCCAGACCACTCAAAGCATTCTTGAGCAGGCAACCTATACCATAACTTTACAGTTTGTTTTGGTAAGTGTACATTGAGAATTTACCCGGAGTAAGTTAGCTAGGTTGACTACGAGGTTTTAAAACAGACAGAAATGTATTCACAAAATTCACAATGAAACACAAAGAACAGAATAAAGAAATTCCCCAGTTACTTTCATTTTTGCCTCCAGTGGGGCCATTTGTCCATGTCTAGTAACATGGCCCAGGAAGGTGACTTGGGCTTTGGCAAATTCACTTTTAGCTATGTTTACCCACCAGCCTGCCTTTCGAAGTCAGTGGAACAAGTCCGATAAATGCTGTAAATGTTCCTTCCATGAGTGACTAAAAATCAGGTCATCAATATACACCACTGTTGGGTAATCCAGCAATGACCTTATTAGTCAGTCTCTGAAATGTGGTTGGAGCATTTTTCATATTAAATGGCATGACTTT
>NW_025119519.1:0-1042 GCF_004010195.1 Chiloscyllium plagiosum
GCTGAATATTGTGCCGTCATTGGTGAACATCCCCACTTCTGAGCTTATGATGGAGTGAAGCTCATTGATGAAGCAGCTGAAGATGGTTGGGCTGAGCACACTACCTGAGGAATACGTGCAGATCCATCTGGTTTTATTTCTTTACGACTTTGTAGTGATTGGAACATCTGAGTGGCTTACTGGGTCATATAAAGTTAAATGCAGTCGTCCAAAGCTTAGACTACTTTTGCTATGACTGTAAAGGACAATGCTCAAAGTGATGTGCTGGGTGTCACAGCCCTCCAAGTAACCACTATGATTGTTAAGGTACTTTTTGAAAGGAGTGACAGCACAGCACAAAGATCCTTTCTCAGGATTACTGTGTGTAATGCCCCACAGTGCCACAACATCAGTGCCTTTTTCTATCAACCAGCCTCAACTGCAGCAAATAAGGTGAAGCAGCTAGTCCTGCCTTGTGGTCTCATGGCTGTTCACAGTCATTCTCCAAGAACAGCAGCAGCCATCTCATACGGAACGTCAGCAACTTTCCATTGCTCATGCAGCAGGTACTCGGAGTCATAGACTCATACAGCACGATCCAACCAGTCCATACGAACATAATATTGTCTTTTGAACCTTGTAATTGTAACCACATTCATCACTTCCTTTGGAAGTCCATTCCACATGCGAACCACTGTCTGTGTAAAAACGTTGCCCTTCTCGTCCTTTTTAAATCTTTCTCCTATCATCTTAAAATTATGCCCATAGTCTTGAAATTCCTCATCATTGGGAAAAGATACCTACTATTCACCTTATCAGTACCCCTCATGATTTTAAAAGCTTATATACAATCACTCCTCGCCCTCTCATGCTCCAGTGAAAAAAGTCTCAGCCTATCCAGCCCCTCCCTATACCTCAAACCTTCCATTCCCAGAAGCATCCTGGTGAACCTTTCCTGATCCCTCTCCAGCATGATGATACCGTTCCTAAAGCTGGAAGACCAGATTACTGCAGATGAACACTGTTACAGACAAAAAGACATGGAAGTCAGATACCAAAGGCA
>NW_025119520.1:0-1042 GCF_004010195.1 Chiloscyllium plagiosum
GGTTGAGTTTCTCCCTTCCCCAGTAGGATCCTCGATGTATTGATTGTGGAAACGTTCCTGAACACACTTAACAAATTACGTTCCATGTAAGTTCTTAACCATCTGGAAGTCCCAGTCGATGTTAGGAAAATTAAAATCACCTATAATGACAACCCTATTGCTCTTGCAAGTCTCGACAGTCTCCCTGCATATTTGTTCCTCTAATTCCCATTGATTATTTGGAGACTTATGGTGCAACCACTGTAACAACAACACCCCCCTCTTACTTCTTTGCACCGTTCACAAAGTCTCATTGGATATTATCTCAGATATTTCATCTTTAAATACTAGAGTGATATGTGCCTTAATCAGAGCTATTGGTATTTAAATTGTTTCCATTTACATCTCTTCCTCGCAGTGAATTTCACATTCGCAGCATATCTTGTCAAGGCACAGTGGAGATATGGAGCTGTAAATGGATGGGAACTGCACATCCTGTCACTTCCAGCATTGGTTACATTTTCCCCACACTGGGAAGTGATCTAACACAGTGTTACCAAACAATGAAACAGCCTGGGTTTATATATGCCCGCGGACTGCACAGCTCCCTACATTTATTCCAGGATTATAGATCAAGCATTGGTGTGGGCTGCACAGAGTTTCACTCTGGGCATTGCTGGGTTACATACAGCTGTACACTAGCTGGATTTACACAGTGCTCCATCCTGAAAGTATAATGGATGGGCTGGTTAGTTGATTTGGATTGTGAATGTTAGAGAACTAAACATCTGACAATTCCTTTATTTTGTGTTTTCATTCTTGTGATGGGACCCTTCAAATCCTGACTCATCCTGTTAGAGCCATCATTCCGGATGAGTCATGGTGAGTGTTGTTGCAGCATCTGAATCTGCAACATGACCAATAAATGGAGCAGAGGCTGCAGAAAGGGGAGTCTCCGTAAAATTGAATGAGGGAATCACAATCAGATCAGACGTGGGTCGTTGTGAATGGTGGATCAGGATAGAATGGGCCACTAATGCAACTTATTCATATACTTGGAAGG
>NW_025119521.1:0-1042 GCF_004010195.1 Chiloscyllium plagiosum
TTGGATAAAGCTCTTAAGGATAGTGGAAACAAGCGTTATGGGGATAAGGCAAGAACAAAATACTGATTGAGGATGATCAGCCTTGATCATAATGAATGGTGGTGCTGGCTCGAAGGGCAGAATGGCCTACTCCTGCATCTATTATCTATTGTCTATTGTTTATTGTCATTTATTGTATCCACTGCTCTCGTTGCGGTCTTCTCTACAACTGGGGAGACTGGACACCTCCTCGCACAGAGCTTCAGGGAACATCTCTGGGACACCCGCATCAATCAACTGCACCGGCCCGTGGCCCAACCTTTTAACTCCCCCTCCCACTCAGCCGAGGACATGGAGGTCCTGGGCCTCCTTCACCGCCGCTCCCTCACCACCTGATGCCTGGAGGAAGAACGCCTCATCTTCCACCTCGGAACACTTCAACCCCAGGGCATCCATGTGGACTTCAACAGTTTTCTCATTTCCCCTCAGTAAAGAAAATACCTCTGACATCTGTCCTATGTCTATCACCCTCAATTTAAAGGTATGTCCTCTCGTGGTAGCTATCACCATACTTGGGAAAAGGCTTTCATTGTCTGCCTTATCTAACCCTTTGATTATCTTCTATGTTGCAAATAAGTCAACTCTCAACCTTCTTCTCTCCAACGCAAACAGTCTCTAGTCCCTCAGCTATGCGTGGTAAGACCTTCCCTTTATACCAGGCAACAACCTCGTTACTCTCCTCTATAATCTTTCCAAGGCTTCCACATCCTTCCTATTATGCAGTGACCAGAACTATAATCAATACTCCAAATGCGGCCGCACCAGAGTTTTGTACAGCTGCAGCATGACCTCATAGTTCCTAAATTCGATCCCTATACTAATAAAAGCTAACACTCCGTATGCCTTCTTAACAACCTTATCATCCTGGGTGGCAAGTTTCAAGGATCTATGTACATGAATATCGAGATCTTTCTGCTAATCTCCACGACCAAGAATCATATCATTAGCCCAGTATTCTGCATTCCTGTTACTCCTTCCAAAATGAATCACTTCAGATTTTTCC
>NW_025119522.1:0-1042 GCF_004010195.1 Chiloscyllium plagiosum
ATTCCTCAGCCGGGCTGAGGTAGACCCCCAGGTAGAGGAGATGGGTGGTACTCCAGCTGAACCCCCGTAACTCCTCCGGCAGAGAGTCCACCCGCCATAGACCGACCAGTAGTCTGGAACATTTGGCCCAGTTGATCCTGGCAGAAGACGCTGCCTAGTACATGGCCTGGCACTCGCACATCCTCCCCAAGTCAGCTGGGTCGGTGAAAGTGAGGAGCACGTCGTCGGCGTAGGCCGAGAGGACCACCCCCGTGCCCGCGCTGCGCAGAACCAACCCCGACAACCTCCTCCGCAAGAGGCGCAGAAAAGGCTCCATGCACAGGGAATACAGCTGGCCGGACAGGAGGCAGCCTTGACGCACTCCTCTCCCAAATCGAAGGGGTGCAGTCAGGGACCCGTTAACTTTAACCAGACACTCTGCGGCGGCGTACAAAAGTTGGATCCAGGCGACGAACTGCGTCCCGAACCCGAATGCCCGCAGAGTCCCGAGCAGGTACTCGTGATCGACCCTGTCGAACGCCTTCTCCTGGTCGAGAGACAGGAAGGCGCTCGGCAGACCAGCCCTTCGACAGAAATGGATCAGGTCCCGGACCAGGTGGACGTTGTCGTGTATCATCCTGCCCGGGACCGTGTAGGACTGGTCCGGGTGAATCATGTGGGCCAGCACGGAGGCCAGGCGAGAAGACAACACCCTGGCGAAGATTTTGTAATCCGTGCTGAGGAGGGAGACCGGACGCCAGTTCTTTAAAGAACGAAGGTCCCCCTTCTTTGGCAGCAGGACGGTGACCGCCCTGCACCAAGAAAGGGGCAGCTGTCCAGCATTTAGACACTCCCCCAGGACCTGTGCGTAGTCGCTCCCCAGGACGTCCCAGAACGCCCTGAAGAACTCCACAGTCAGCCCGTCCAGCCCCGGGGTTTTGCCCCTCGAGAGCCGGTCGAGGGCGCCGTCAGCTCCTCCAAAGTGACGGGAGTGTCGAGCCTTCCGGCGTCCGCCGGGCTGAGCTGCGGTAGGTCCTCCCACAGAACTCTGCGAGCATCCTCG
>NW_025119523.1:0-1042 GCF_004010195.1 Chiloscyllium plagiosum
TTCTCCCATTTAATCTAAAAATGTAGCAGAGGATTGATGATGGAATTTCCTGCATGCTCTAAAGTGATGTTGATACATAGTCTAAGTCTCCCCGTAAAATCAGAAGCATGGTATGAAAACAGTTGCACTTTCTATTAATATCTTTGTTGAGTTGTAGAAGTTTTCTTTGTCACCCACTCACTGCCGTAGCTCATTGAAGGCTGAGCTGGTGCAGCAGGTCCAGTCCAGTATTTCCTCATCAATGGTGGACTTTTGTGACAGCTGGCTGCCAAGTTCTGGGAAGAACGCAATGTACTGCAGGCTGTCTGCTTGAACATACAGGGAGGTAAATATTTGGTCAACCAGTTGTGGGTCAATACGGGTCCTGTTTCAGTGACATTCATAACCCGTCAAGCCTCATGAAGCAAAATTGAACAGATCGAGAGTTTCTTGTAAATCTGCAGTTTGAACAACAAACACAGCAGACAGCCTCAAAATGTTGATCACATCTGTCAGTGATGGGCAGCTTAGTCTTATCTGGTTTACTAATATCCTTTAGGAATGGAAAGCTGAGATTGTTACCTATCTGACTTACATGAAGCTCCATATGCACAGCAATGTGTTTGACATTTAACTACCCTCTGGGCAATTAAGGAAGAACAATAAATGCTGGTTTAGTCAACAACGCCCTTATCTGTTGAATGTAGGTGCACGGAGATCGCTAAGGCTAAGATATTTACCATTTATATAATATTTTATACTCACTTCAGAATGTAAGGTTATTTGATGAGGTGAATGTCATAGACAGGTAGATTGCAAGTAAATACAGTTATTGTTGATAAGCAGTCCGTATTTTGAAAGCTACTGTTTAGTTCTGCCATTCAAGATCGAGAACTCCCAGATCTTCCATTCAAAAATTTTAAATTTTAAATTTTAAACAATCGAGAATCTAAACTGGGGTGCTGGGGTGGTGCAGGGAATAAACATAATAACTAAAGACAGAGAAAAAATAGCACCTCACAAACGACTGAAACTTGATTTGGAGATGCCGGTGTTGGACTGG
>NW_025119524.1:0-1042 GCF_004010195.1 Chiloscyllium plagiosum
TGCCACTTCCACAGGCAGCGCATTCCATGCCCCATCACTCTCTGGTTAAAGAACCTACCCTTGACATCCCCCCATACCTTCCACCATTCACCTTAAATTTATGTCCCCTTGTAACACTCTGTTGTACCCGGGGAAAATGTCTCTGAATGTCTACTCTATCTATTCCCCTGATCATCTTTTAAACCTCTATAAAGTCAACCCTCATCCTTTGCCGTTCCAATGAGAAAAGGCCTAGCACTCTCAACCTATCCTCGTAAGACCTATTCTCCATTCCAGGCACCATCCTGGTAAATCTCCTCTGCACCCTCTCCAAAGCTTCCACACCTTTCCTAAAATAAGGCAACCAGAACTGCACACAGTACTCCAAATGCGGCCTTACCAAGGTCTTGTACAACTGCAACATCACCTCACGACTCTTGAATTCAATCCCTCTGCTAATGAACGCTAATACACTATCGGCCTTTTTACAAGCCCTATCCACCTGAGTGGCAACTTTCAAAGAGCTATGAACAGAGACCCCAAGATTCCTCTGCTCCTCCACCTTACTAAGAACCCTACCGTTAACCCTATATTCTGCATTCTTATTTGTCCTTCCAAAATGGACAACCTCACACTTGACAGGATTGAACTCCATCTGCCACTCTTCAGCCCAGCTCTGCATCATATCTAAGTCCCTTTGCAGCCCTCCTCACTATCCACAACTCCACCAATCTTCGTCTCGTCTGCAAATTTACTGACCCACCCTTCGACTCCTTCTTCCAAGTCATTAATAAACATTACAAACATATCTGTTTAGCTCCAATGGGACATTTCACTTTTTAAACTTAGCACCAAGCATCCACAACCAGTTGTGACTATTTTGCCACTTGCAATCCGTTTAATATTGTTATGGACCAGGTCAGACCCCATCAAAACGTTTTTAAGAAGGTAGCCCAGACACTAACGGTTTTAGATGTTTAGTCAGACGTAAAGTGGATATTCCAGGAATGATGCAGCTGGTCAAACCACCTGGCTTCAAACAAAACAGAATTTATTGAAACAC
>NW_025119525.1:0-1042 GCF_004010195.1 Chiloscyllium plagiosum
TTATCACCTCATAGAGCTGAAAGATCAAAATTTTGTCGAAGAATTGAACACCAAAATGCCCCTGTAGCTCCAGAGAAGACAGTTGAATGAAGATGGAACCCTGGACACTTCCAGAGACAAACTGCTGTTGGTGGGATCATGGCCAAGTTCCACCATTCATTGGGTAAGAGCCAAATTGGGTTGCAAGACTCGCTTGTTGAATATATTTAACGTAGTTTAAGCTGATCGATTCACTCATTAATTTGCATAGAGCTAAAGAAGATTATGCTCATAATGCTGTTTTCTATTAAAGTGCACAAGCCTTCGTATATTCAGTTTGATGAGATCTTAAAGAACCCGTTAGGGACATTAAGCCTAACAGGACAGCCCCATAACTACAGACCTTTTTTACGTTCATTATCTAGTCAGGATGGCAAGTAGTAGGACCAACAGAAGGGTTCACAGTGGTGCCCAGTTCCCTGACAGCCTGTCTCGGAGAGGTGAGTGCTGCTGGCATAGACGGGTATCAATGGGGCACCTCAAATTGCAAGACCTCACGAAGGCTTCTCTTGTCAATATTGAAAACTGTAACAGACTACAGTAAGGAGCTAGCCCTCCTGAAGAGTGTGTCTGCTCCTTCTCCTGTAGCCCCGTGCCCCCATGAACATTGTGGCAATTCAGGTACTGCCAATCAACTTAGACACTGAAGCCCACTGACCTCTCACCTCCCAATGAGAGAGGATTACAACAGTGTTGCCAGGCTTCTGATAAAGAGGAGGCCATGTGACACCAGCAGAGATGCTGTGCCAAGTGAAAATGACCTGTGATTGGAGTATTCATTGTCTTCATCATCTATGTCTCCATGGATCGGGGGCTGATTCCAATGATCATACGCCCCAGGAAAGTCACCAGATGCAGGGAAGTGTCAGAGAGTCATCCTGGAAGCATTTTCCACTGGTTTCCCAGCCCACTGCCTCCAAAATTACCTGTGCAGAGCTGGGAAAACTCAATCCATTGCATCATCTGGGACGAGACTGGAACAACTTAACAAAGCAAGAGAAAG
>NW_025119526.1:0-1042 GCF_004010195.1 Chiloscyllium plagiosum
TTTACTTTTATCCCAGCCCTCTTCACTGAATGACCCTACCTGGGAAACCTAATCAAATGCCTTACTGAAATCCATATACACCACATCCACTGCTCGACCCATGACTCGTCACATCCTCAAATAACTCAAACAAGCCTTGTGAGGCATGATTGTTCCTCACAAAGCCATGCTGATCTCTTTAATCAAACTATGTTTTTCCAAATAGACATGAATCCCATGTCTTTGAATTGTGGCTTGCTGTTGCGTGATTTTTAACTTTTCTACCCCTGTCCAACACTGGCCCCTCCTCATCTTGAAAGAGCAGAGTGTTTCTTTTGGTGCTGTGCCTGTCCTGTGAGTGTCTCATGCAAGCAGTGTCAGGGGTTACTTTTTAATCTGCGTTTACAAACTTCGTTTTATAAGAGAGAAGGGTTGCTTTTGCAAACTGGAGTCATATGACGAATGCAGGAATTTTTGCTGTTTCCATAACTATTTCTTATATACATAAAAAGGATTTGGATGGGAATATAGGAAACCTGGTTGTGTGTGTGAAATGAGACGAAGTGGTCGAGGCTGGTAAAATTACAACATTGAAAATACATCTAGATGGACACATGAATAGTAAGGGTTGAGAGTGATATGGGCCAAATGCTGGCAAATGGGAGTAGTCTAATTTAGGATATCTGTTTGGCATGGACGAGTTGGACCGAAGCGTCTGTTTCTACGCTACACTTCTCTATTTCTCTATGATCCAGAATATTTTTCCAGTATCTTGCTCACCGCAGATGTAAGACTTACTGCTCTGTAATTACTGGGAATTTCCTAATTCCCTTTCTTGAATAAAAGTATAACATCCGCTTCCCTTTAATAATTCAGTACTACTACCATGGAGAATGAAGGTGCAAAATTCATCGCCAGAGCCACAGAAATCTCATTTCTCGCTTCTTGTAGTTACTTTTGATACACCTGGTCCGGCCGTGCACACTTGTCTATCTTGATGATACCAAGCGTTTTCAGCATCTACTTTTTATATATCAAACTGTTCCAGGATGTTCTCGCCCTC
>NW_025119527.1:0-1042 GCF_004010195.1 Chiloscyllium plagiosum
TTCTCAGGGGAACGTAGAATGAACAGCCAAGTTTCTGGTATTGAGACTGGCTCTAATGCAATGAGGGGTATATCTGCTTCCAAGAAATCAATTGTGTTAGGGGATTCTGTAGTCAGAGGTACAGACAGACGTTTCTGTGGCCAGCAGATAAAAAGCAGAATGGTATGTTGTTTCCCTGGTGCCAGGATCAAGGATGTCTCCGAGAGGGTGCAGAATGTTCTCACGGGGGAGAGGGGCCAGCAGGAGGTCATTGTCCATATTGGAACCAACGATATAAGAAGGGAAAAGGTTGAGATTCTGAATCGAGATTACAGAGAGTTAAGCAGAAATTTAAAAAGGTGGTCTTCAAGAGTAGTAATATCTGGATTACTCCCAGTGCTTCGAGCTAGTGAGGGCAGGAATAGGAGGATCGAGCAGATGAATGTGTGGCTGAGGAGCTGGTGTATGGGAGAAGGATTCACATTTTTGGATCATTGGAATCTCTTTTGGGGTAGAAGTGACCTGTACAAGAAGGACGGATTGCACCTAAATTGGAAGGGGACTAATATACTGGCAGGGAAATTTGCAAGAACTGCTTCGGAGGATTTAAACTAGTAAGGTGGGGGGGTGAGACCCAGGGAGATAGTGAGGAAAGAGATCAATCTGAGACGGGTACAGCTGAGAATCAAACAGTCAGGGCAGGCAGGAACAAGGTAGGACTAATAAATTAAACTGCATTTATTTCAATGCAAGAGGCCTAACAGGAGAGGCAGATGAACTCAGGGCATGGTTAGGAACATGGGACTAGGATATCATAGCAATTACGGAAACATGGCTCAGGGATGGGCAGGACTGGCAGCTTAATGTTCCAGGATACAAATGCTACAGGAAAGATAGAAAGGGAGGCAAGAGAGGAGGGCGAGTGGCATTTTTGATAAGGGATAGCAATACAGCTGTGCTGTGGGAGGATATTCCCAGAAATACATCCAGGGAAGTTATTTGGGTAGAATTGAGAAATAAGAAAGGGATGACCTTATTGGGATAATATTATAAACCCCCCAAT
>NW_025119528.1:0-1042 GCF_004010195.1 Chiloscyllium plagiosum
TTGCCTCTAACTTAAGCTGCTTCATTTTCAATTGAATGTTAGCCATCCATTTGCCAAGAGGTGTGAGGGAGGAGCGAAGGACTTTGGGGAAGACCTATTTGTGTGATTGCATTACCCGAAACACTACTCGGGTAGTGTCTCCCACCCATCCTCCTCCTCCTCTCACCAAAAAAAAAAGACCTGTGCACCAGATGGTAAGGTAATAAGTTTATTTATTTTTCCTTATTTTTCAACAGTCTCTTTGGGAATTGAGACTAGTGGGAATGTCTGAAGAGGGGTACCAATATCCTGGGGGGGAAATTTGCTAAGGCTATTGGGGTGGGTTTAAACTAATCCAGCAGGGGGATGGGAACCAAAACTGTAGTTAGAGTATAGAAAAGGTTGAGAGTAGGGAAGTCCGAAATCAAGTTTCAGGGACGCAAGATGACACCAGCAAGCAAGAGGTTGGTTTGAAGTGTGTCTACTTCAACGCCAGGAGCATCCGGCATAAGGTGGGTGAACTTGCAGCATGGGTTGGTACCTGGGACTTCGATGTTGTGGCCATTTCGGAGACATGGATAGTGCAGGGACAGGAATGGTTGTTGCAGGTTCCAGGATTTAGATGTTTCAGTAAGAACAGAGAAGATGGTAAAAGAGGGGGAGATGTGGCATTGTTGGTTCAGGACAGTATTATAGTTGCAGAAAGGATGCTTGGGGACTCGTCAACTGAGGTAGTATGGGCTGAGGTTAGAAACAGGAAAGGAGAGGTCATCCTGTTGGGAATTTTCTATAGGCCTCCGAATAGTTCCAGAGATGTAGAGGAAAGGATAGCAAAGATGATTCTCGATAGGAGTGAGAGGGGCAGGGTAGTTATCATGGGGGACGTCAACTTTCAAATATTGACTGGAAACATAGTACAAGTACTATAGATGGGTCATTTTTGGTCCAGTGTGTGCAGGAGGACTTCCTGACACAGTATGTAGACAGGCCAACAAGGGGCGAAGCCACACTAGATTTGGTACTGGGTAATGAGTCCGGCCAAGTGTTAGACTTGGAAGTAGGT
>NW_025119529.1:0-1042 GCF_004010195.1 Chiloscyllium plagiosum
GGTTTTATGTCTGTTATGGGCAAATTATTGGAGGGGATTCTGAGAGACAGGATTTATGATTAATTGGAAAACCATGGCTTGGTTAGAGATAGTCAGCATGGCTTTGTGAGGGGCAGGTCATGCCTCACAAATCTTATTGAATACTTTGAAGATGTGACAAAACACATTGAGCAAAGTCGAGCAGTGGATGTGGTGCACATGGATTTTAGCAAGGCATTGAATAAGGTTCCCCATGGTAGGCTCTTTTAGAAAGTAAGGAGGCATAGGATACAGGGAAATTTGGCTGTCTGAATACAGAAAAGGCTGGTCCATAGAAGACAGAGGATGGTATAGATGGAAAGTATTCAGGCTGGAGCTTGGTGATCAGTGATGTTGTACAGAGATCGGTTCTGGGACCTCTGCTCTTTGTGATTTTTATAAATGACCTGGATGAGGAAGTGGAAGGTTGTTTAGTAAGATTGTCGATGACATGAAGTTTGGTGGGGTGGTGGATAGTGTGGAGGACTGCTCTAGGTTGCAACGGGACATTGACAGGATGCAGAACTGAGAGAAAGTGAGGACTGCAGATGCTGGAGATCAGAGCTGAAAAATGTGTTGCTGGAAAAGCGCAGCAGGTCAGGCAGCATCCAAGGAGCAGGAGAATTGACATTTCGGGCATAAGTCAATTCCTGATGAAGTGCTTATGCCCAAAACGTCGATTCTCCTGCTCGTTGGATGCTGCCTGACCTGCTGCGCTTTTCCAGCAACACATTTTTCAGGATGCAGAACTGGGCTGATAAATGTCAAATGGAGTTGAACCTGGAAAAGTGTGAAGTGATTCATTTTGGAAGGTCAATTTGGAATGCAGAATGCAGGGCTAAAGGCAGGATTCTTGGCAGTGTGGAGGGACAGAGGGATCTTGGGTTTCCATGTCTATAGATCCCTCAAAGTCCCCCCCCCCACCCCTCCCCACAATTGTTAAGACGGCGTATGGTGTGTTTGTTTTCATTAGCAGAGGGATGGAGTTTACGAGCCGTGAGGTTATGCTGCAGCTCTACAGAGC
>NW_025119530.1:0-1042 GCF_004010195.1 Chiloscyllium plagiosum
ATACAGCCGGGATAAATACAGGGAGGGGGAAATACACCTGGGATAAATACAGGGAGGGGGAAATACACCCGCGATAAATACAGGGTGGGGGAAATACACCCGGGATAAATACAGGGTGGGGGAAATACACCCGGGATAAATACAGGGAGGGGAAAATACACCCGGGATAAAAACCCGTGAGGGAAATACACCCGGGATAAATACAGGGCGGGAGAAATAAACCCGGGATAAATACCCGAGGTGGAAGTACACCCGGGATAAATACTGGGAGGGGGAAATACACCCGGGATAAATACAGGGAGGTGGAAATACACCCGGGATAAATACCCGAGATGGAAGTACACCCGGGATAAATACAGGGAGATGGAAATACACCCGGGATAAATACAGGGAGGTGGAAATACACCCGGGATAAATACAGGGAGGGGGAAATACACCCGGGATAAATACAGGGAGGGAGAAATACACCCGGGATAAATACAGGGAGGGAGAAATACACCCGGGATAAATACAGGGAGGGTGAAATACACCCGGGATAAATACAGGGTGGGAGAAATACACCCGGGATAAATACAGGGAGGGGAAATACACCCGGGATAAATACCCGAGAGGGAAATACACCCGGGATAAATACAGGGTGGGAGAAATACACCCGGGATAAATACAGGGAGGGGGAAATACCCCCGTGATAAATACCCGAGGTGGAAGTACACCCGGGATAAATACAGGGTGGGGAAAAGTCACCCGGGATAAATACAGGGAGGGGGAAATACACCCGGGATAAATACAGGGAGGGGGAAATACACCCGGATAAATACATTGAGGGGGAAATACACCCGGGATAAATACAGGGAGGGGTAAATACACCCGGGATAAATACAGGGAGGGGGTAATACACCCGGGATAAGTATTGAGAGGGGAAATAAACCCAGGAAAATTACAGAGAGGGAGAAATACACCCGGGATAAATACCGAGAGGGAGAAATACGCCCGCGATATATACCGAGACGGGGAAATAAACTCGGGATAAATACCGAGAAGG
>NW_025119531.1:0-1042 GCF_004010195.1 Chiloscyllium plagiosum
AGCCACACATCTGTGAGGAAAGGGTACAGAGAGTAAGGGCAGATTTACAGGCAATTCCATTCGTAGACCCAGAAGAAGTGCTGTTCACAGATGGTTGATGTTACAGACATCCAACTGAAGGACTTAAAGCAGCCTATGCAGTGGTGCGACAGACAAGTGAGGGATTTGAGGAAGTGTTGACAGGAAAAGTGACAGGTAAAGAATCAGCTTAGTTGGCTGAACTACAGGCAATGATAGCTGCATTAGAATGGTCAGAGGGAAAAAGAGTAAATATCTATACCGACTCTGCATATGTGGCAGGGGCTATACAGGTAGAACTTAGTCAATGGATCAGAGCAGGACTCTTATCAGCAGCAAAAACCCCAATTAAACATGAAAAAGATATGAAAAGATTAGCGGAGGCCCTGATGAAACCTGCAGAAGTGGCAGTGGTCAAGTGTAGAGGACATGATAAAGCAGATACAGTAGTAGCGAAGGGTAATCAGGAAGCCGACTCAGCAGCAAAGAAAGCAGCAGAGTATACACCACAGTATATAATGATGCAAACAGAGAGAACAGTGTATGACCTGCTGCCCGCTTGTGATGTAAATGTGTTAATAAAAGAGCAGCAGAAAGCCTCTCCCCATTAACTGACAGTATGGAGAGAGAGAGGGGCCACAGAATCAGAAGGGATTTGGAGGTCACCGGATGGTAGACCAGTGCTACCCCCAGGTTTGATAGCTTCTATGCTTCAGGAGGCACATGGGCTCACACATTGTGGAAAAACACAGATGCAGAGGTATCTGACACATTGGTGGCACCCGTTCTTGCCAGCAATGATTGAAAATTATATTAGGGAATGTAGAACGTGCACAGTATATAACGTGAGACCAACAGTGAAACCACACGAGGGAAAATTCCCTCTTCCAAGAATGCCAGGTCAGGAAATAGTGATTGACTACACTGATATGATAGAGAGAGTAAACGGATATCAGTACATTCTGGTAGCAGTGGATGCATACACTGGTTTGCCAGAAGCAATACCTGCGAAAAAGGAAGATGC
>NW_025119532.1:0-1042 GCF_004010195.1 Chiloscyllium plagiosum
ATCTCAGACAGTGACAGGGATTGACTCTCAGTTGGTGACAGGGTTTGAATCTCAGTCTGTGACAGGGATTGACCCTCCGTCAGTGACAGGGATTGAATCTGAGTCAGTGACAGGGATTGAACCTCAGTCAGTGACAGGGATTGAATCTCAGTTAGTGACAGGGATTCAATCTCAGTCAGTGACAGGCATTGACCCTCAGACAGTGACAGGGATTGTTTCTCAGTCTGTTACATGGATTGAATCGCAGTCATTGACAGGGATTGAATCTCAGTCTGAGACAGGGATTGAATCTCAGACAGTGACAGGGATTGACTCTCAGTCAGTGACAGGGATTGAACCTTAGTCAGTGACAGGGATTGACCCTCAGTCAGTGACAGGGATTGAATCTCAATCAGTGACAGGGATTGAATCTCAGTTAGTGACAGGGATTGAATCTCAATCAGTGACAGGGTTTGAGCCTCAGTCAGTGACAGGGATTGTGCCTCAGTAGGTGACAGGAATTGAGCCTCAGTCAGTGACAGGGATTGAGCCTCATTAAGTGACAGGGATTGAACCTCAGTCAGTCAATGACAGGGATTGAACCTCAGTCAGTGACAGGAAGTGAATCTGAGCCAGTAACCTCAATAAGGAACAGGGATTGAATCTCAGTCTGTGACAGGGATTGAATCTCAGTTAGTGACAGGGATTGAATCTCCGTTAGGGACAGGGATTGAATCTCAGTTAGTGACAGGGATTCAATCTCAGTCAGTGACTGGCATTGAATCTCAGTCAGTAACAAGGATTGAGCCTCAGTAAGTGACAGGTATTGAACCTCAGTCAGTGACACGGATTGAACCTCAGTCAGTGACAGGAAGTGAATCTCAGCTAGTAACAGGTATTGAATCTCAGTTAGTGACAGGGATTAAATCTCAGTCTGTGACAGGGATTGAACCTCCATCAGTGACAGGGATTGAACAACAGTCAGTGATAGGGATTGAATCTCAGCCAGTGACAGGGATTGAACCTCAGTCAGTGAAAGGGATTGAATCTCAGTCTGTGACAT
>NW_025119533.1:0-1042 GCF_004010195.1 Chiloscyllium plagiosum
TGAACAGAGAGAATAGTGAACACAGAGAACAGTAAACACAGAAAACAGTGAACACAGAAAACAGTGAACATAGTGAACACTGAAGACAGAGAACACTGAACACAGAGAACAGTGAAAACAGAGAACAGTGAACACAGAGAACAGTGAACACAGAGAATAGTGAACACAGAGAACAGTGAACACAGAAAACAGTGACCACAGAAAACAGTGAACACAGAGAACACTGAACACAGATAATAGTGAACACAGAGAACAGTGAACAGAGAAAACAGTGAACACAGAAAACAGTGAACACAGAGAACACTGAGAACAGAGAACAATGAGCACAGAGAACAGTGAACACAGAGAACAGTGACCACAGAGAACACTGAACACAGAGAACAGTGAACACAGAGAACACTGAACACAGAGTGAACACTGAGTACAGTGAACACAGAGAAAGTGAACACAAAGTGAACGCTGAGAACAGTGAACACAGACAACAGTGAACACAGTGTAAACACTGAGAACAGTGAACACAGTGTAAACACTGAGAACAGTGAACACAGAAACAGTGAACACAGAGAATAGTGCACTCAGAGAACTGTGAACACAGAAAACAGTGAACAAATAAATCAGTGAACACATAGAACACTGAAAACAGAGAAAAGTGAACACAGAGAAGAGTGAACGCAGAGAACACTGAACACAGAGAACACTGCAAACAGAGAACACTGGACACAGAGAGGAGTGAACACACAGAACAATGAACACAGCCAACACTGAACACAGCGAATAGTGAACACAGAGAACAGTGAACACAGAGAACAGTGAACACAGAGAAGAGTGAACACAGTGAACACTGAGTGAACAGAGAGAACAGTGTGAGAACAGTGAACACAGAGAACACTGAACCCAGAGTCAACACGGAGAACAGTGAACAGAGAGAACAGTGAACAGAGAGAACACTGAACACAGAAAAATGAATACGGAGAACACTGAACACGGAGAAATGTGAACACAGAGTAACCACCGAGTACAGTGAACACAGAGATCAGTGAAC
>NW_025119534.1:0-1042 GCF_004010195.1 Chiloscyllium plagiosum
GGTCACTGAGGAAGTCCAAGGGATTCCAGGTCAATCTGTCTGGAGTTGTTCAAGGAAGATTGTGTGCAATTAATCTGACTGTGTCGGTTTGAGACACTAACCTGTAACTGCATGTGACTTATTTGGACTTAACGAGAGATCTCATGGCAGACTGTTTAAAAACAGAAACTATGGGCTCCAGGTGAATGAAGCAAATAACCCAGAGAAGTGCAAGGCATTTGGGCACATCATAGTCGAGAGGAATGTACAATAAATGAGAGTATAGTCAGTGTGGGCAGATAAAATGAAGAAAGCTGGACAGATCAATAATCTTGTTCATGCAGCAATTGGCATTATTTCCTCTATCAGCCAAAATACAGAATTTCAGAGCAGGAAGCATATGCTGGAACTGTATAAATAATGAGTTCAGTCACAGCCTGGGGACTATGTGCAGTTCTGGTCACCCCATCAGGTGAAAGGATGTAATTGGACTGGAGAGGTACAGAAAAGATCCGTTACCCTGTGACAGTGGAAGTGCAGTTATGAGGAAAGATAGGAACAGAGGATGCTCAGAGATTTGATTGGGGTGCACATATTGTCAGGGGCCTGGGTAGAAAGGGAGAGAACAGTTTGCTCCTGTTGTAGAAGTGGGTTACCAGCGGTGAATATTAAAGGCATTTTGTTGAAATATTAGCGAAGTGCTGAGGAAAATTGTTATTTCACCCAGAGTATGGTCGAGATCAGGGAGTCACACATGGAAGCGGAGTAGAGGCAGAAACTCTCAAATCCTTTTAAGAAGGTGCCTGGATCTTCGCCTGAAGTCCTATCGTCTCTGGGGAGACATAACTAGGGCTTCAAAAATAATATTGCATCTTGTCCAATGTAGACAATGTGCAGAGTGGTTTCGTCTACACTGTGCTATTTTCTGCTGTTTTTAAGGGTCACCAATATCTGATGGGATTAATACGCAGTAATGAGGGGAGAAAGCAGGGAGGAGCAGTGTGTGAATTGATGAGCATCACAATTTCAACCCATCCTTTATACACAGTGTCCTTCACTTTGT
>NW_025119535.1:0-1042 GCF_004010195.1 Chiloscyllium plagiosum
CAACACCTCAACCAATTGCTAATTGCAATTCTGTCAAACTCCTCCTTCTATTGTCTCAATATTGCACAAGCAACCTCAATGTGCTCCAGTGAATTCCGCAATTTTACAACCATTTTGTAACGGCAATTCATCCTCACCTTAGTTTTCAGGCTGCCATCCTCCTCCATTTTTTTCACATGTTTACGTTCTGTACTGGCAGACTGAATGGGTTCCTTAAGGTTTTCACAAAATGCATGCAAGGAGAATCGTGCAAACTTGTGAGGGTCTATGTCCTCGTCAATGCTTGAAAGATTCTGTAAGATCCACTTTAGAAGCAGAACTAGTCTGACTCAAGATTTGGATACAGACAGACAATAACTTCCCACAAACAGAATATAACCCGTTCTACTCTTTTGGGGTACAGTTTACCCTGGACCCTCAGATTGTGATCTCTGTATTTTCGAAACAAATACACACAACGTCGGGAGAATCCTCCCTGTATCTATCCTGTCTAGTTCTGGTAGAATTTTATAACTCTGTGAGACATTCCCCCCTCATTCGTTTGAACCTTTGTGAAACAATCCTAACCAAACAATCTCTCCTCATACATCAGTGCCAGCCTCCCTAGAAACAAACTGGCAAACATTCATTGCACTCCTTCGACAGCCACTCTATTGAGACCAAGATATATGCAGTATTACTGTTTCTTTGCACTTACAGTCCATTTTGAATATTCTATTTTGCAGAAATCAAGGTGCAACTAACTTCAGTTGGTTCTGTGAAAAGTACAGAAAAGAAATACTTCGATGGATTATCAAAATTATACGGTTGCACTTGCTTCCCCAACCACACCTTATTGAAAACAGGATGTTTTATTTATTTCAGCAGTTCTACTTTTGTGAATTTTCCACTACGTATTAAATATTCATTGTCATGCCCATTAACCCTTATTGTTCTGGTTACCAGACATGAAATCAATACACACTATGAACTATGCTAACTCCTTTAGCACATTAATCATCTCAATTACATGTTCTCTCATTCTTCAAAACTCAAGAGTGTA
>NW_025119536.1:0-1042 GCF_004010195.1 Chiloscyllium plagiosum
CATTACATTGGAAAAACCTGAGGAGTTTGACTTGTTTTCCACCCTCTTGAGGTTCTATTTTTTTAATTTTGGCAAACACTTGCCAGTGTTCTCTCCATTTAGTTTGGAAGTATAGGATATCCCCTTCTCCCACCTCCCACCACTGACAGGACGATATTTTGGCCGGAAGATTGTCTTTTGATTAAAACGTGTTCATTGGCCGTATCAATTCCTAAACTTGCTGTTCCTCCACGTGAGTTCTTACGATCTCTGGACGTGAGATTTTAAAATCATCCAGCAGGATAATCCCTCTTGAAGCCTAAAATGCTTAGCTACCTTTGAAGCACGCACCTTCTATCAAAATATCTCTGTTTAAGTCTTTCGAAATCCTTCTTTGTGTTCCTAAACCGCTGTCTGTTCCCTTATGGCACCTATTCATAAGCACTTAAAATATACTGTTTGATCTCTTCATAACCTGTTGACCCCTCAGCAGAGAGTGCATCAAATAAATAATGTGTTCCGTCTGCCAGTTTAGACTGAACTAGCATTACACATCTGACCACTCCAGCTACCTGGCATTTTATAAAAATGAAATTAAGACGGCTTAAACATCTTTATCAACAAAATGAGACAGAGGTTTGACGTATTTGAAAATATCACGTCCTTCTCTTTTAATCTCTATCCTGTTACCTTAAGTTTACTGAAAAGTTGCACTTTCTCATTTTCAAATTCTCTCTGCTTTTGACTCTCCCCTTCTTCTCTCTCTGTTTGCCCCACTAAGGACCTTCACTCTTTGTTCCCTTCCCCCATAACTCTTCTCTCCCTTTCTTCTCTCTCCTTGTCTTTGTGTCTGTCTCTCTTTTCTTTTATTTTCCCCCAGTATATCTTCTAACTACATTTTCCTCAACTGTAATTTAAACTTTTCTGTTCCGACTGCACTTGTCTGTTTCTCTGATACGCCCATGTGTTCGAGTAATTTCCGTATAATTTCAGCTTTTGTTTTCTCCTTGGTTAAAATCAAATCGACTTATTTGGTAATTCTCGAAGTTTGGCTATTTTCTTT
>NW_025119537.1:0-1042 GCF_004010195.1 Chiloscyllium plagiosum
TACCTACAGTGTGTAAACAGGACCTTCAGTCCATCAAGTCCACACCGACCCACCGAAGAACAGCCCATCCAGACCCACTCCCCAACACGCAACACCACGGGTCATTTCACATAACCTGCACATCTTTGAACTGTGTGAGGAAACCGCAGCACCCAGAGGGGACACGTGCAGACACGGGGAGAATGTGCAAACTCCACACAGACAGTTGCCCGAGGTAGGATTTGAACCCTGGTCGTTGGTGCTCTGAGGCAGCAGTGCTAACCCATGAGCCACTGTGTCGCCGAGCGTTGCGCCCTAACATGGTCCATCAGGAGCTGAAGCTGGATGCAGTTTCCACATGTAGCCATCAGATCCCTGAGCTCCTACATCCCACAAGAGGAACATGCGACTGTGTTAACTGCCATTTGGACTGCTGTAACAATAAAGTTAAGATGACTTTATTTGAGTTTAACTGTACATTTTGCTGAGCTGGAGTTGTCCAAAGCCTCTCGTGTCAAAGACTTACTGCTTCTTCTGCTACCAACGGCATGTCTCTCTACCCCTCCACATTTAATTTTCGTCAGGGAAGGAAGAAGACACGACATTGATGTAGCGTTCAGGCCTTCAGCACTCCTTGTCACCTGGCCCCTGACTAGCTGCTCCCCAGTGCAGGTCGCTGCTTGGCCTTGGAGGGTGTCTTGCTGAGGTCTTCCTTCTGGTAGTTGAGACTATGTCGATGCAGATCCTCACCCTGACAGGCAATCCGTGTTATCGCAGTCCTCTCGTACTATCTGTCTATTAGTATCGCGTTTATGAATACCTTGAATCCCTCGATTGCATTCCAAACTGTGACTCACTCCACAGTGAGAGAGATGATGGTCTTGTGAATACAGGGCTATTAGCAAAGAACACCATTAGACATAGGGGCAACAATATGTCTATCCTCTCATTGAATCTGTTTTTCCTTCGAATAGGTTATATTTATTTTGTTAATCCCCCATTTCAATTTCCTGTGATTTCCCCTTAACATTTGTATAAAAACCTGTCTGCCTCAGCCTTGAAG
>NW_025119538.1:0-1042 GCF_004010195.1 Chiloscyllium plagiosum
TTACAGTATTTACCTCTTTAAGAATTTTTGAATGTCAGAAAACCCACTGTTCAGCTTTGAACTCCTGTTCTGGCTTTTCATAGAATCATAGAATTCATACAGTGGGGAAACAGGCCTTTCACCCCAACGGTTCACACCCACCCTCGGAAGACCATCCCACCCACACCACACTTCTGCTGTCCTCTTTGACTAAATTTTCCTTTGCTCATACACCGAGCGCGCACATTACTTCAAATAATGGGAATTCAAGTTGGCCACTCTGCACAATCTGCATCCCTTCTCTCAGTTCTGCGCATGAAATATCAGTTTTGATGTTTATGCTTTGGCTTACAAAAAAATTTTTGAAACATGACCACAAGACAGAATTAATCATTCAAGTTAGCCACTTCAATACTCCCAATGACAGAAAAACATGCACAAAAGAATGTGAACATATAAGCTTTGAACTGGAATTCCAATCCAAAATCAGATAATGTCCACTTGTTTGAGAAGGCAAAGGATGCCGAAATTTCTGAACCCATCCCAACTTAATGGTAGACCAGGGCTGAAATAGGCTTGACTTCCCACAATGTGTTCAATCAAGGAACAAAGTTTGAGATGATGTACTCATGTGAAATTGCCACCTCTGCCATGACCCACACCGTCTGTCAGTTGCACTTGTTCTGAGAATCCATCATAATCCAACATTATGTGTTAACTGCCTCCAACAACCATTAATCTGCCAGTTTCTGACTTGGGACCTACAGACAAGGAAATCCACAGCAGTTCTATCGCTGATGGGTGTAGCCTCTGTTGATCTAATTTGGAGTGGATATGGACCCATAACTTTCTGACACTATGAAAAGAAAGGTAATAACATAGCCAAGTATGAAACTGAATAGAAGTCATAAAACATGTCAATAATTCGGACTGCCTTTAGGTTAAGGTCAGAACTATGAGATTTAAACATATTATTTGCGAAGGCAATTACACTTTTCCATGGATAAAGTTACTGCAAACAGGAACATTGAATACTGCACAGAAAAATCAAACTAACAATGTG
>NW_025119539.1:0-1042 GCF_004010195.1 Chiloscyllium plagiosum
CATGGACTAGTTGGACTGAAGGGTCTGTTTCCATGCTGTACAGCTCTATGACTCTATGGCTCTATAACTCTATGACATGACATTAGTACCACACAACACAATGGAGGGTATCATCAATGTGATGACTGAACTTTGTCTTCACCAGCATTGTACAGTGTTCACCCCTACCAATATTACACTTGGTGATCTACATTGAAATCCCCAACCCAGAGTATTTTCTGCATTTTGAACAACATCAATCATTCCTCCAAGTGGTGTTCAACACAGAGGGCTTCATCAGCTGAGGTGTGGAATACAGATTCCTGGGAAATACCTTCCCAACTATCAAACAGATGTGTTCCATCACATTAACTCTGTTCTCCATTTTCTATGCTGCCGTACTGCTCCTCCCCTCCAGAAAATTACTGACAGGCTGAAGATAAACTACAGAACAATTGGGAAACTGTTCAACCTACACCCTTTTAAACAAAAATGGAAATCACACCAACTCTGTCATAGAGTATCTGTATGCAGATAATGCCAGTATGAACTCACTCAGAAACTGAGTTCCAAGCCATTGTTGACTTATTCTCTGAAGCACGATAGAAAACGGACCCTTCAGTGAACATCAGGAAAATGAAATTTCTCTACCAGCTTTCACAGCAAAACACCTAACCCAATTGATAAAGATCAATGATACGGTCCTGGCACACATGAACCATTTTCCACATCATGGGAGCTTCCTTGCAACAAAGGCCGACGTTATTATCACCCCCCCATGTGTCAGCAAGCCGTCTGAGGAAAAGAGTGTTTGAGGACCAGGATCTGAAAATTGAGATAAGGGTCGGTCTACCTGGCAGGAGGGATCCCGACAAACCTATACACTTTGCAGACTTGAATGACCTACAGCAGATACATCAAAGCACTGGAGAAGAATCAGCTGTGGTGCTTTTCTAAGATTTTCCAAAGTCAGTGATGTGGAGAGCAGTCTAATCGTACATTCTCTAGTGCCTCAGTGTTGACTTGGGAATCAATCAGTTCTAAAAGTAGAATATATCACTCA
>NW_025119540.1:0-1042 GCF_004010195.1 Chiloscyllium plagiosum
GTATATGTTCATCCGTGTGTATGTGTGTATAAGAGTGCCTGAATGTGTGTGTGTCTGTGAGTGTGTTTTATGCAATGGTGGTCACCTGTAACGGGACATGAACCCAAGGTCCCAGTTGAGTCCCTCTCTTTGGGTACCGAAACTATCATGGAACTCACACAGATGAAATACTCAACGGACAATCAAAGTATTTTCCAATGTATAATTTCTGTTACATCACAACAGAGTTGTTTCTTTGTTTAATCTTTTGGTATTTTTTTGTTTAAATTCTGTGTCTTATGGTTGAGTCCTCCACCATCACCTGATGAAGGAAGGACGCTCCGAAAGCGAGTGCACTTCCAATTAAACCCGTTTGACTATCACCTGGTGTTGTGTTTTTTTTTACTTAAAGCACCCCGGTCCAGCACGGGTATCTCCAAATTATGTTCTATTGTGGTCGCCTCATTATAGGAAAGATGTGGAAGCTTTCGGCAGCATGCAGAAGAGTTTTTATGGGATGCTGCCTGGACTGGATGGTATGTCTTATGAAGAAAGGTTGAGGGAACGAGGGCTATTCTCATTGGAGCGAAGAAGGATGACAGATAATTGGATAGAGGTGGAAAAGACCATTGAAAGTCATAAATGGAATAGATAGACTAAGACGGACATATATATCACGAGGGCGAATAATTTTCAGGAATTTCAACACAATGAAATATTTCAGCCAGATAATAACAATCGTTGATTTTCGCGGAAAAAAGAAACCAAACAAATCCCGTTCACTGTTGTCCTTTAGGAAGGCATTAGCTGCTCTTGCCTGAAGGTGATACCAGATCATTAACAATTTACTTAATTCTAAACAACTCTATTGGCAAAACCGGTCTGGCCATCCCTTCAGGAATAGTCAGCGACACACATGTCAGAGCAATAAGAAAAAAGAAAAAGAAAATCGGGAATGCAAGTTCACAGAAGAAGCACAGCAGCACACCAAGTGGGTACCATCGAAGTTACATTAAGTTTTCACTCGTCCCATGGGCTCGAATGTTATTGCATTGACAGAGAT
>NW_025119541.1:0-1042 GCF_004010195.1 Chiloscyllium plagiosum
TTGGAATAAAGGTATTCCATTCGTATGATATCATATTAGAGATGACCCAAGCGAATCAACTCAGTTCACTCCCTTCGAGTTTATAATCGAGAATGAAGCCGGGGCCTTTTAAAATGAAATTGTAAAAAACACAGGTCTGAAGTCACGATTTCACACTTAGATTGTGTATTGGAGGTGACCGAGAGTTTAAATCGAACATGCGAGTTAGTTCAACAGCACGTAAAAAGGACAAAGCATAGAATGAAGCAGGTGGCTGATAACATCTCTGAGGAGCGGAAGTTTTCCCGAGGGGATGACGTTATCATACTGTGACCAGTGATTAGATATCCCTCCAAAATCAGGTTTAGTGATTCCTATCAAATTGCGAAAAAAGTGAGTCAGGTGAACTGCCTAGTAGAAAAACAAGGAGTTGAGTGTGCCATGTGAACATGTTGAAATCTTAGTATACTACAGAGAAAGAACGAAAGCAACCAGTGTTAGTTACTGCCCCGCAGAACGAGGAATCAAGTTCAAATGTTGTCAAAACAGATTTAAAGAAGAAGAAGCCCTTGAGAAATGGGATAGGTTAGTAAGCTATCTGTCTCATGAACGTAGAATGCAGTTGAAACGTTCGTTACTGCAGTATATGAATAAAAAACGTAAGTATCAGATGAGTTTGATTATTGCTATTGTACATGACATAGAGTTGGGGATTACTGATCCAATTTAAACAAAACTTTTATCAGTGCATCCTTTCAAATCCAGACGGGTCCAGAAGGAGGAAGTGGATATCATGGAAACAAGCCAGAGCGAGTGGAGGTCGCTGATCGTCTTAGTTCCTAAACCACACAGTCCTCAACGAATCTGCATGAATCATCGGCATTAATGCCGAATCAATGTCAATGCATGGATCAACGCCTTTACAAAATTGTACTCCAATCCAATTCCTGGACTGGAACATTGCATCGAGAAAGTCAGACAAATCAATTACATCACCAACTTGGACGTAAGGCGTTATTATTGGCAGGTGTCTTGAGCAGAGGCAGTGAAAGAAATTTCTGCA
>NW_025119542.1:0-1042 GCF_004010195.1 Chiloscyllium plagiosum
TTTTCTTAACCAAACCCTCAAATTCTTTAGTCATTCAGCATTCCCAACACCTGCCAACCTTTCCTTTCACCATAATAGGAATATACTTTCTCTGGATTCTTGTTATCTCATTTCTGAAGGCTTTCCATTTTTCAGCTATCTCTTTACCTGCGAACATATGCCCCCAATCAGCTTTTGAAAGTTCTTGCCTAATACCGTCAAAATTGGCCTTTCTCCAATTTAGAACTTCAACTTTTAGATCTGGTCTATCCTTTTCTATCATTATTTTAAAACTAATAGAATTATGGTTGCTCGCCCCAAAGTGCTCCCCCACTGACACCTCAGTCACCTGCCCTGCCTTATGTTTGCACCTTCCCTTGTAGGTACATCCACATGTTGAATCAGAAAATTTTCTTGTACACACTTAACAAATTCATCTCCATCTAAACCCTTAACACTATGGCAGTCCCAGTCTATGTCTGGAAAGTTAGAATCCCCTACGACAACCACCCTATTATCCTTACAAATTTGTTTCTCAATTTCCCTCTGACTATATAATACAATCCCAATAAGGTGATCATCCCTTTCTTTCAGTTCCACCCAAATATCTTCCCTGGATGTATTTCCGCGAATATCCTCCCCCAGTACAGCTGTAATACTATCCCTTATCAAAAACACTACTCACACTCCTCTCTTGCCTCCCTTCTGTCCTTCCTGTAGCATTTGTAACCTGGAACATTAAGCTGCCCGTCCTGTCCATCCTTGAACCATGGTTCTGTAATTGCTATGATATCCCACTCCCATGTTCCTAACCATGCCCTGAGTTCATCTGCCTTCCCTTTTAGTTCTCTTGCATTGAAATAAATGCAGTTTAATTTATCAGTCCTACCTTGTTGTCTGCTTTGTCCCTGACTGCCCTGACTGTTTGACTCGCCTTTGTTCTCAACTGTACCGGTCTCAGATTGGTCTCTCCTCACTATCGCCCTGGGTCCCACCCCCACCTTAATAGTTTAGATCCTCCCGAGCTGCACTAGCAAATCTCCCTGCCAGTATATGTTGTGAA
>NW_025119543.1:0-1042 GCF_004010195.1 Chiloscyllium plagiosum
CGGATGCTGCCTGATTTGCTGTCGTTTCCAGCAGCACACACTCAACAGAAAAGTTGCAAGTCATATCCACGTCGTGCACATGCCAAGTTTTGACCCCTACCAATAAGAGACAATCTAACAATTGACCCGACACATTCAATGCTGTTACAATTAATGAGTCCCCACTATGAACATCCTGGGCTTTATGTTTGATAAGAAACTCAACTGGACTCACCACGTAAACACATTACCTACAGGAAGAGGTCAGCGACTAGGAATACTGTGGCGAATAACTCAGGTCTTAACTACCCAAAGCCTCTGCATAATCTAAAAGGTGCAGGTCATGAGTGTGATGGACTACTGATCGCTTGTATGGATGAGTGCAGCTGTAACAACACTTAAGAAGTTGTGAACTATCCAGGATAAAGCAGTGCATGAATGGCATTATATTCTCATCTATCCAATTGCTCCAACGCCCACGCTCAGGACTAGCAGTTTGTTCTTTATATCGGATGTCTTGACAAAATTCAGCAAATTTCAATCAGATCGCACTGTCAAAACGCATTACCAATGTGCCGAACACGAAAATGCGTAGCAGATTCATGGGGAAGCTATCACCGGCAAGGTCTCCTCCAAGCCACTCATATCCTGACTTAGAACAAAGAAAAAGAAGTATATCAAAGGAACAGGCCCTCAGCCCTCCAAACGTTCGCCGAACATTATGCCCTAATGAAAATAAAACACAAGTCATTTGCCCTTCTTCAGTTGGAATCCCTCTATTCTCTCCCTATTCACGTACTGATCCAAATGATTCTGAAATATCGTCAAACTGGTTGTTTTCATTACCTCATGTGGCAGTGCGTTCCAGTATCCTGCCCATCTTGCTGGATGTTTTCCCTCGCACATCTCCATTGGCGAATACTGATGTAATGTTTTCATTAAACATCTTTAAAATTTCTGTGGTCCATGCATAATTTCAACTGCACGCCCGTTGTCCTCGAGTGTGCCTATTCTTTCCTTGTGACACAATTTCTTCTCATCTATGCATGAAAAGTCCTAGAAT
>NW_025119544.1:0-1042 GCF_004010195.1 Chiloscyllium plagiosum
AGACCATGGATCTGTGCCTTGGGACTCTTGCTCTAATCATTGTTGAGCATTGTTGTGACTATGGGAGCCCATGCGGGAATGGCATTCTCACGTGCAGCGTCTGGATTTCAAAGCCCTGTTCTCCGGTGTTGTCATGGTGATGTTCCATTTTGGCTGGTCCAGTTTTCTTCCGCAGCAGTCCTCAGCTCCACTTTTCTTCTTTTTAGATTGCTGCATAATTCCAGCCTCCAGCGAGGGAGATCACTTTTAATGTCGTCCTACCTCTTTAAGTTTATGTTCAATGACTTCATGTCTCTCTTGCTGACATCTTTAAAATGAAGATATGGCCGCCCTTGTACTCTTTTGCTGGAGGCCAGTTCCCCTTACAGCAGGTCTTTCAGCATCCTCCTCTCTGACATGCAGATTAAGTGTCCCTGCCATCGGAGACGATGTTATTGGAGCGGGGTAAAATTACTGTATCTGTGCTCGGGCCAGGAACTCAGTGTTGGTGACTCAGTAAATCGAGGATGCGTCTCAGGCTGCAACGGTGGAAGGCTATGAGACGCCACTCTTGTCTGGAGTACAGGCTCCAGTTATCGCTGCCATAAAACAGTGTGCTGATGACGCAGGACCAGTTGTATGCAATCTTGGTATGCGTCATCACCTTTCTGTTCTCCCAGGCTCTCTTTGTTAGTTTGCCAAATGTTGAGGCTGCAGTTACGAGCCATCTGTTCAGTCCAGGGAGAGGCTGTCTGTGATGGTGAAGCCAAGGTATGAAATCTCAAAGGCCAACTCTAACATTTGTTGTGGATAATGTCCCCGTGACACTCCCATCTCTGCTGAGAATCTCCTTCGCATGGTTCTGCAAGGAATGGATCTTCCATTGACGTGATGTACCCCTTCGTATTTTCTGGGTGTTGGATCTTACTGGTATCGATGCACTTCTTTTATTTCTTGGATTCTTGGCCAACTTCTGACCTTGTGACAGACTAGAGATTGATCTGTGTCGCAGTTGGCACTCCGAAAAGAATGCATCGTGATGACGTTCCTTAGGTGGGAGCCT
>NW_025119545.1:0-1042 GCF_004010195.1 Chiloscyllium plagiosum
CAGGCCACACACGGAATCATAGAATCCTCACAGAGTGGAAACAGTCCACACACGGAATCATAGAATCCCCACAGCGTGGAAACAGTCCACACGCGGAATCATAGAATCCTCACAGTTTGGAAACAGGCCACACACGGAATCATAGAATCCCTACAGCGTGGAAACAGGCCACACACGGAATCATAGAATCCTCACAGTGTGGAAACAGGCCACACACGGAATCATAGAATCCCCACAGTATGGAAACAGGTCACACACGGAATCATAGAATCCCCACAGCGTGGAAACAGTCCACACGCGGAATCATATAATCCTCACAGTGTGGAAACAGGCCACACACGGAATCATAGAATCCCTACAGCGTGGAAACAGGCCACACACGGAATCATAGAATCCCCACAGCGTTGAAACAGGCCACACACAGAATCATAGACCCCCACTCCGTTGAAACAGGCCACACACGGAATCATAGAATCCTCACAGAGTGGAAACAGCCCACACACGGAATCATAGAATCCCCACAGCGTGGAAACTGGCCACATACAGAATCATAGACCCCCACTCCGTTGAAACAGGCCACATGCGGAATCATAGAATCCTCACAGTGTGGAAACAGGCCACACACGGAATCATAGAATCCCCACAGCGTGGAAACAGGCCACACACGGTATCATAGAATCCCTACCGCGTGGAAACAGGCCAGACACAGAATCATAGAATCCCCACAGCGTGGAAACAGCCCACACACGGAATCATAGAATCCCCACAGCGTGGAAACAGTCCACACACGGAATCATATAATCCTCACAGTGAGGAAACAGGCCACACACGGAATCATAGAATCCCTACAGCGTGGAAACAGGCCACACACGGAATCATAGAATCCCCACAGCGTTTAAAAAGGCCACACATGGAATCATAGAATCCCCACAGCGTGGAAACAGGCCACACACGGAATCATAGAATCCCCACAGCGTTGAAACAGGCCACATGCGGAATCATAGAATCGCCACAGTGTGGAAACAGGCCACACACGGAATCA
>NW_025119546.1:0-1042 GCF_004010195.1 Chiloscyllium plagiosum
TGGTGTCAGTGACTGTGGGTCTGGTTTATATCAGACAGGGGGTGATGGGCGTAAGTGAGTGTGGAGCTGGTTTATATCAGACTGGAGGAGATTGGCGTCAGTGAATGTGGGTCTGGTTTATATCAGACAGCGGGAGATTGGTGTCAGTGACTGTGGGGCTGGTTTATATCAGACAGAGGGAGATTGGTGTCAGTGAATATGTGGCTGGAGTATATCAGACAGGAAGAAATTGGTGTCAGTGACTGTGGGCTGGAGGATAATAGACAGGAGGAAATTGGTGTTCGTGACTGTGGGGCTGGATTATATCCGACAGAGGGAGATAGGTGTCAGTGACTGTGGATCTGGTTGATATCAGACAGGTGGAGATTGGTGTCAGTGACTGTGGGGCTGGTATATATCAGACTGGAGGAGATTGGTGTCAGTGTCTGTGGGGCTGGTTTATATCAGACAGAGGGAGATTGGTGTCAGTGACTAAGGGGCTGGATTATATCAGACAGGGAGAGATTGGTGTCAGTGACTGTGGGTCTGGTTTATATCAGACAGGGGGAGATTGGTGTCAGTGTCTGTGGGGCTCGTTTATATCAGACAGAGGGAGATTGGTGTCAGTGACTATGGGGCTGGTTAATATCAGACAGGGGGTGACTGTCGTAAGTGAGTGTGGAGCTGGTTTATATCAGACTGGTGGAGATTGGCGTCAGTGAATGTGTGTCTGGTTTATATCAGACAGCGGGAGATTGGTGTCAGTGACTGTGGGGCTGGTTTATATCAGAGAGAGGGAGATTGGTGTCAGTGAATATGTGGCTGGAGTAGATCAGACAGGAAGAAATTGTTGTCAGTGACTGTGGGCTGGAGTATAATAGACAGGAGGAAATTGGTGTTAGTGACTGTGGGGCTGGATTATATCCGACAGAGGGAGATAGGTGTCAGTGACTGTGGATCTGGTTGATATCAGACAAGGGGAGATTGGTGTCAGTGACTGTGGGTATGGTTTATATCAGACAGGGGGAGTTTGGTGTCAGTGTCGGTGCGGCTGGTTTTGTCA
>NW_025119547.1:0-1042 GCF_004010195.1 Chiloscyllium plagiosum
ATCAATCCCTGTCACTGACTGAGGGTCAATCCCTATCACTGACTGCTGGTCAGTCCCTGTCACTGAATGAGGTTCAATCCCTGTCACTTACTGAGGCTCAATACCTGTCACTGACTGAGGCTCAATGCCTGTCACTGACTGAGATTCAATCCCTGTCACTGACTGAGGCTCAATCCCTGTCACGAACAGGGATTCAATCCCTGTCACTGACTGAGGTTCAATCCCTGTCCCAGACTGAGATTCAATCCCTGTCACTGATTGAGGTTCAATCCCTGTCACTGGCTTAGATTCACTTCCTGTTACTGACTGATATTCAATCCCTGTCACTGACGGAATTTCAATCCCTGTCACTGACTGAGGGTCTATCCCTGTCACTGACTGAGGTTCAATCCCTGTCACTTACTGAGGCTCAATCCATGTCACTGACGGATGCTCAATCCCTGTCACTGACTGAGATTCAATCCATGTCACTGTCTGAGGGTCAATGCGAGTCACTGACTGAGATAGAATCCCTGTCACTAACTGAGATTCAATCCCTGTCACTGATTTAGGTTCAATCCCTGTCACAGACTGAGATTCAATTCCGGTCACTCACTAAGGTTCAATCCCTGTCACTGACTGAGTTTCAATGCCTGTCACAGACTGAGATTCAATCCCTGTCACTGATTGAGATTCAATTCCTGTCACTTACTGAGGTTCAATCCCTGTCACTGCCTGAGATTCAATCCCTGTCTCTGATGGAATTTCAATCCCTGTCCCTGTCCCTGTCCCTGTCCCTGTCCCTGTCCGTCAGTAACAGAGATTGAGCCTCAGTCAGTGACAAGGTTTGAATCTCAGCCAGTGACAGGGATTGTACCTCAGTCAGTGACAGTGATTGAATCTCAGTCTGTGACAGGGATTGAACCTCAGTCGGTGACAGGGATTGAATCTCAGCCAGTGACAGGGATTGAAGCTCAGTCAGTGACAGTGATTGAATCTCAGTCTGTGACAGGGATTCAACCTCAGTCGGTGACAGGGATTGAATCTCAGCCAGTGACAGGGA
>NW_025119548.1:0-1042 GCF_004010195.1 Chiloscyllium plagiosum
AGGAAAGTTAAAGTCCCCCATAACAACCACGAATGAGTCTGGGTGGATTAGTCTTTGGAGCGTCAGTGTGGACTTGTTGGGCCGAAGGGTCTGTTCCCACACTGTAGGGATTCTATTAAAAATGCTTTGGTGCTATGAGATTGAGCGAGTGAGTGTGTGTGTGTGTGTCTCAGACATAACCAATGACCACACTGCACTCACTGCCCACTGTCAGTTCATGACGCCATTTATCGCTCCACCCTGGAGGCTCCCTGCCTCATTCCTGATGAAGGGCTTTTGTCTGAAACGTCGATTTTCCTGCTCCTCGAATGCTGTCTGACCTGCTGTGCCTTTCCAGCACCACTCTAATCTTGACTCTGATCTCCAGCATCTGCAGTACCCAATTTTGCAAAAGCTGGCGCAGACAACCATGTCCTCATTTGCAGAATGATTACAATAAACACAGGGCCATGTTGAGTGATGGTTTATTTTTTTATTCGTTCATGGGATGTAGATGTCACTGACTGGGCCAGCATTCACTACCCATTCCCAAATTGCCCCTTGAACTGACTGCCATTTCAGAGGGTTGTTTAGACTCAATCACATTGTTGTGGTTCTGGAGTCACATATAGACCCGCCCAGGTATAAGGGACAGGTTTCCCTCCCTGAGAGATATGTTCATTAACTGGGAAGTTATTGATGACCATCGACCAGTTTTCAATGGTCACCATTAGGCTGTGTTTTTAATTCCACTTCATTGATTTGTGTGTTCAGTCTCAGTTAATGGGTCAGGGGAGCTTTATGAGACATGGAGGACTCAATGAATGACAGGACACAAGGAAGCTCAGAGGGACAGAGGGAACTTGGGGAGCTTGTCCTCAGTTAAAAGGAGAGGCTAGACAGGCTGAGACTTTTATCACTGGAGTATTAGAGGTTGAGGGAGTGACCTTAAAATTCAGGAGGAACATAGATACTGTGAAGAGCAAAGATAGGGTGAAGAGCACCCCTTACCCTGAGGGTAAGGGATGCAAAACTAGGGCACACATTTTTAAGGTGACAGGAG
>NW_025119549.1:0-1042 GCF_004010195.1 Chiloscyllium plagiosum
TGTGTGTGGGTCAGGGTGACGGTGATGGAGTGAGTGTGAGAAGATCAGAATGATGGTGATGGAGTGAATGTGTATGGGTCAGGGTGACGGTGATGGAGTGAGAGTGAGGGGTTCAGTGTGACCGTGATAGAGTGAGTGTGGGTTTGTCAGGGTGACGGTGATGGATTGAGTGTGAGATTGTCAGGTTGACGGTGATGGAGTGAGTGTGAGAAGATCAGGATGACGGTGATGGAGTGAATGTGAGGGGGTCACGGTGACGGTGATGGAGTGTGTGTGTGAGGTGGTCAGTGTGACAGTGATGGTGTAAGTCTGAGTTGGTCAAGATGACGATGATTGAGTGAATATGAGATTATCAGGGTGACGGTGATGGAGTGAGTGTGAGAAGATCAGGGACATGGTGATGGAGTGAGTGTGAGTTGGTCGGGTGATGGCGATGGACTGAGTATGAGGTTGTCAGGGTGACGATGATGGACTGATTGGGAAGGGGTCAGTGTGACGGTGATTGAGTGAGTGTGAGTTGGTCAAGATAACGATGATGGAGTGAGTATGAGATTGTCAGGGTGACGGTGATGGAGTGAGTGTGTTTGGTCAGGGTGACAGTGATGGAGTGAGTGTGAGAAGATCAGGATGATGGTGATGGAGTGAGTGTGTGTGGGTCAGGGTGACGGTGATGGATTGAGTGTGAGGTTGTCAGGGTGACAGTGATGGAATGAGTGTGAGAAGATCAGGATGATGGTGATGCAGTGAGTGTGTGTAGGTCAGGGTGACGGTGATGGAGTGAGATTGAGTTGGTCAGGGTGACGGTAATGGATTGACTGTGAGGTTGTCAGGGTGACTGTGATGGAGTGAAGTGAGAAGGACAGGATGACAGTGATGGAGTGAATGTGAGGTGGTCACGGTGACGGTGATGGAGAGTGTGTGAGGGGTTCAGTGTGACGGTGTTGAAGTGCATGTGTGTGGGTCAGGGTGACGGGGAAGGAGTGATTATGAGGAGGTTAGTGTGACGGTGAAGGAGTGTGTGTGAGGGGGTCAGCGTGACGGT
>NW_025119550.1:0-1042 GCF_004010195.1 Chiloscyllium plagiosum
TCTCGGGAGGGGACCTACAAAATCAATTATAATCCGTATGAAAGGTTCTTCAAATGATGGAATTGGCAACAAAGGTGCTGGTTTTATTACCGCCCATGGCTTACCTACCATTTGGCATGTATGACACGTACAGTAAAAGTTAACCACATCCTTGTGCATTCCAGGACAATAAAAATGTTTTTGTAGTGAGTCTTTCATACCACTAGGTGACATCCTACAGATAGTTCATGTACTCCCCGTAACACTTCCTGTCTGTATGCTTACGGCAACACAATCTGGTGGACTTCGGCCCATTTCTCCTCTGCGCTAACCTGCCGTGGTCTCCATTTCCATCTGAGGATTCTATCTTTCAGATAATAACCGTCTGGGATGTCCCCTGCCTCCTTTTCAGAGTACGCACCCACAAATATATCTTTTATCGTCTTGCTTGCTGTTGCAAGTCTCTTAGCCTTTTAGGACTAAACACTTCTGTCTGACCCTCTGCCTGTTCAGATTTTTTCCTGCACCACTACATCAAACAAGGTATCTGCTAACTGAACATCAACTCCTTCAGCTTTCTATTTACCTTTCACTTTGTGCTGTGACTTATGATAGTGGGACATGGGTACCACACAGTCTGGGAAAATACCAAGATATTTCTGTTTTAACTCCTTAGTTTTTTGGTCTTCCTTGGGCTTCTCCACAACAATGAATGTCACTCCCACCTTGGATCCTGCCAAATCATTCCCAAAAACAAACTGAATTCCTGGAACTGACACTCTGTCAAACATTCCTACTGTAACTTCCCCAGTCTTAAGTTGACACTCCAACCTGATCTATCCCACAAATTACCACACTCTCGGGTAACAGATCAGAAAGAGCACACATTCGCTAATCCCTTACTATCAGCAACTGGTTAGATCCTGTATCTCTCAAAATTATAACTTTATGTCCTTCTCCCCCTATTCTTTCTGAGTAAAATTTACTCACAGAGATGAATTCATTGTAGAGATCAGATACTAATTCCACACCCAGCCCCTGCCCTGGCTGTGCACTCTCCTGC
>NW_025119551.1:0-1042 GCF_004010195.1 Chiloscyllium plagiosum
TGGTGCCAGTGTAGCTGCGGAAGATGGACTGTGCCCACATATCCTCCGAAGAGGCAGGCACAGCTGGGGCCCATGTGGGTGCCCATGGCTACTCCTTTGGTTTGGAGGAAGTGGGAGGATTGGAAAGAGGCGGAGGAAAAGGTGGTGCCAGTGTAGCTGCGGAAGATGGACTGTTCCCACATATCCTCCGAAGAGGCAGGCACAACTGGGGCCCATGTGGGTGCCCATGGCTACTCCTTTGGTTTGGAGGAAGTGGGAGGATTGTAAAGAGAAGTTGTTCAGAGTGAGGACCAGTTCAGTCAGTCGAAGGAGGGTGTCAGTGGAACGGTACTGGTTGGTATGTTGGGAAAGGAAGAAGCGGAGGACTTTGAATCCTTTGTGATGGGGGATGGAGGTGTACAGGGACTGGATGTCCATGGTGAAGATAAGGCATTGGGAACCAGGGAAGCGAAAATCTCCCAGACCATCCATAACCTCATCACCTCAGGGGATCTCCCATCCACCGCCTCCAACCTCATAGTCCCACAACCCCGCACCGCCCGTTTCTACTTCCTGCCCAAAATCCACAAACCTGACTGGCCCGGTCGACCCATTGTCTCAGCCTGCTGCTGCCCCACCGAACTCATCTCTGCATATCTCGAAACAGTCCTGTCCCCTTAGTCCAAGAACTCCCCACCTACGTTTGGGACACCACCCATGCCCTCCACCTCCTCCATGATTTTCGCTTCCCCGGTCCCCAACGCCTTATCTTCTCCATGCAGAGGATGGTGCATGCATGGAATGAGCTGCCAACGGAAGTGGTGGAGGTTGATACGATTACAAGATTTAAAAAGCATCTAGATGGATACGGTGGTACAGTGGTTAGCACTGCTGCCTCACAGCGCCAGAGACCCGGGTTCAATTCCCGCCTCAGGCGACCGACTGTGTGGAGTTTGCACATTCTCCCCGTGTCTGCGTGGGTTTCCTCCGGGTGCTCCGGTTTCCTCCCACACTCAAAAATGTGCAGGTTAGGTGAATTGGCCACGCTAATTTGCCTGTAGTG
>NW_025119552.1:0-1042 GCF_004010195.1 Chiloscyllium plagiosum
CACTCTTGGAATACTGTGTGCAATTCTGGTCTCCTTCCTATCGGAAAGATGTTGTGAAACTTGCAAGGATTCAGAAAAGATTTACAAGGGTGTTGCCAGGGTTGGAGGGTTTGAGCTATAGAGAGACGCTGAACAGGCTGGGGCTGCTTTCCCTGGAGCCTCGTGGATGAGGGGTGACCTTATAGAGGTTTACAAAATTATGAGGGGCATGGATAGGGTAAATAGACAAAGTCTTTGCCCTGGAGTCAGGGAATCCAGAACTAGAGGGCATAGGTTAAGGGTGAGAGGGGAAAGATATAAAAGACCTAAGGGGCAACTTTTTCACGCAGAGGGTGCTACGTGTATGGAATAAGCTGCCAGTGGAAGTGGTGGAGGCTCGTACAATTGCAACATTTAAGAGGCATTTGGATGGGTATATGAATAGGAAGGGTTTGGAGGGATATGGGCCGGGTGCTGGCAGGTGGGACTAGATTGGGTTGGGCTATCTGGTCAGCATGGATGAGTTGGACCGAACGGTCTGTTTCCATGCTGTACATCTCTATGACTCTACAAGTTTGTGTCTGTTTTAAAACCTGGTAGTCAACCTAACTAACTTACTCTGGGTAATTTTCACTGTATACTTACTGAAACAAATTGCAAAGTTGTGGTCTGGGCTACCTGCTTAAGAATGTTTTGAGTGGTTTGGCCTAGTCCATAACAGTGGGAACACACAAAAGTACATCATTATAACATCAGTGGTTTATTTTAGGTCAAACTTTTCACCAACACTTTTGGCAGACTTCTGAATGGGAAATAGCATTTGTAAATATATCGGGTGGCACGGTGGCTCAGTGATTAGTACTGTTGCCTCACAGCGCCAGGGATCCAGGTTCGATTCCCATCTCGGGTGACTGTATGGAGTTTGCATATTCTCCCCATGATTGCGTGGGTTTCCTCCGGGTTCTCTGATTTCCTCCCACAGCCCAAAGATATGCAGGTCAGGTGAATTGGCCATGCTAAATTGCCCATTGTGTTAGGTGGAGAAAGTGAGGTCTGCAGATGC
>NW_025119553.1:0-1042 GCF_004010195.1 Chiloscyllium plagiosum
ACTGCACAGAAACAGCGGGGAAGGAGTAGGTCATACAACACATTGAGCCTCCCCATTCTATTTCATGGATAAAATCTCCTCAATGCGTTTACCCCACACGATGTACATATCTGTTATTGTGAGTAACCTTGGAAATCTATAAAATAGGAAGTGCAGTAGTATGTTTGGTCCATCGAGTTTGCGACCCAATTCAATGTAATGATGCTTGGCCCTTCATTTCCACACCGTACTCCTGCTCTCCCACCATCCCTTTCCTGTCTCGAAATCCTTATTTATAATTAGTGTCTCGGTTTCCATGTGCGAGCGAATTCCCCATGTTCACCAATCAGTGAGTGCAGACATATATTCTCATCTCAATGCAGAGTGACCTGCTGTACCTAATACGGTGTTCCCTTGTTTTAGGCGTTGTCGCCAGGGGAATTATCATCCCTACTTCCAATCTGTCCCACCCTGTCAGAGTTTTGTATATTTCACTGAGATATCGACTCATTTTCCTAAACCCCATGGAATACTAGCCCAGTCACCCCAATCTCTGCTCCCACAAGAAGCCTGTTATCCCAGGGACCAGTCTGGGCATCATTCACTGCTCTCCATCAATGTCAGGTTTGTCCTTTATTAGGTATGGAGATCAAAACTGCCCACAATACTGTACAATGTTCGAGATGATATCTCACTAGGCACTGTACAGCTGCAGTAAGACACCCTTACTCCTGTACTGACAAACCCCTGAAATGAAGGTAAATACACCATTTATCTTCCTCACTGCTTTCTGTTTCTGCAATATTACTTTCAGAGACTGGTGTATAAGGAGATGCAGATCCTTTTCAGTGTTTGGCGGGTCCATGTATACTGGTCAGCGTGCCAATGCCATGACCAGTGTTGACTTCTGTTTGCAGGACTCACTGCGCTGCAGGGGCCTCAGAGGTTTATGCAGAAGGAAACAACATAAAGGAGCATACGTCCCTTTGTAGATCAACATGTTTCAACCAATTATTTTCAAACGGTAGGTTGCCAATTTATCATTTCCACCAAAGGGCACACC
>NW_025119554.1:0-1042 GCF_004010195.1 Chiloscyllium plagiosum
TAATTTTAACCTCTGCATTGCAGAGGGACTACGAGCACTTGACAAAAATGCCTTGTGGAAGGGTCCAGAGCATAATCCATATATTCGTCTTGTACTGTTTCTTATCATGCTGTCAAGGACAAAGACTGTGAAGATTTGAGTTGTTATTCTTTTCATTCCCTTGTTGTGGACATACTATTCTTATATTTTTCTCTTGTTGAATGTTTACAAAGTTCCAGAGAGACAAGTTGCCCTCGACTGCAGACTTCAGCAAAGTGTCAGAAAGTTTTAAATTTAGCAAAGCATTGTCTTTTAGATGTCAGAGTAAATGGATTTCAGAGTAAATGTTAATTTTGTTAATTTTCCATTACAGTAACTAACCTACATAAATACTTCATGGAGGGAACTAGAAGAAACGTCCAGAGTTAGTTAAGATGTACGGATCCAGTGACCATGTAGAAACAAAGTGAACAACTTAAAGCGAGAAAAAATCAACAAATATCCGGTAATCTGTGATCCTCGAGTGCTGCATTGGATGGTGACAGAGACAACAGATGCCTTGGCGATCGTTTTTCAAATTCTGATAATTCAGTTGCAGATTGGAAGGCTACACATGTAATCCCTACGTTAAGAGCGAGGAAAGTCGAAATTATTATAATAGAAACTGTTTAGGAGGGACTTGTTTGATTGGTCAGTATCATTCAGATTCATGAAGGGGAACTCATATTTCATAAACTAAACAGACTTCCTACACAGGTTCATAACACAGCTAGTAAGAGGGATAATGTAAACCACGTGCAGCTGGAGTTTCAGAAGTCATTTCCAGCACATGGAATTGGGACTAATATATTCGCATAGAATAAGAATTGGTGAGAAAACTGTTTTGCTTTTAGTTGACGTTGAGAATTAAAAAAAGAACTGCGAGATAGTGCTCTCTGCGCTGCAGCTAAAAGCTTGATTTCTTTCTCCACTGTGTAACTGCTTGAATTGGCGTTAATTTCTGGGCTGCAGATAGCACGTGAGACAATCAATTTTGCTGAATTTGTCTATGCCAAGGGTATGT
>NW_025119555.1:0-1042 GCF_004010195.1 Chiloscyllium plagiosum
TCATTGATTGCAGGAGACAAGGCAAAAGAGAGATGAGAGAAGGGGTTTAAAAGGATTGCAGAACTACCAACAGTAGGTGCAGATGTATTAGACAAGATTTCCTGCGTAATACTGAGGAAAGCACCACAACATAAAAGGAGGCAAATCTTTGAAACAAAATGAATGACATCTGTGGGACATGCTGTAAATAGAAAGCAAGCTATCATGGCTCCAATTATTAAGGTGAATAATAATCAAATATTGTATTATCAACCAATGGAAACAGCAATAGAAAGTCAGAAACGATGAAGAAGAATTTGAAAAAAATACTGAGTGGCTGGAAGGGACACCATATATGATGTAAATAGAAACAGAATCTATAGGTTCGCAGACTGGGCAAAAGTTATGACAGATGGGATTTAACGCTTTACAGTACGATGGTGATGAGGATGATAAATTAATAATGGGAGAGTACAAACAGTGGAGGAGAAAGGGGCTTTGGATTTTTAGGGAAGGGGCAAAATGGTAAATTGAATTCAATGCAGTCATCAGGATCGAGATAATGTTTTTAACATGCTCTGTTATACATATCATCAATCAGAGTTGTAATGGAGCACTATTCACCCATACCTTTCTTGCTTAACTAAGAAAAAATAATTTTGTTTTCAAATGCAAACTCTGGGTATCACCTCACAATAAGCTCTTCTGCTCTCACTCTCGTCATCCTTCCATTTATAATTCCCAAAGTCTGGGGGTATTTGCAAATCCGCCAGATCATGGCCAAGTTCCTGCCATTTGCACAGCTCCTCAGCTGCTGCACGAACCAATGTCTCAATCTCTACAGCATCTTGAGCGAAAGCAAAGTTATTTTCCCCTTGGATGTTTCGGGGCACATCTTTTAGGGACTGGAGCTACTGCACTGGGCTGCCCTGTTGCAAAGTACACAAACTGTTGGTCAATCGAGATACTGAAGGTCAGGAATAAAAATGATGGAATTCATTTCAAACCATTAATGACAATACATGGTTAGAATAAACTGTGAAATCAAAGCATGAAAACGGGA
>NW_025119556.1:0-1042 GCF_004010195.1 Chiloscyllium plagiosum
GGGGATGTCAAGCGAAGGAATTAATGGAATTCTCCGAGATGGTTTTTGGAGCAGCTTGTGGTAGAGTTCACTATGGAACAGGCAGTTCTGGATTGGGTGATGTGTAATGAAGCAGACCTGATTAGGGAACTTAGGGTGAAGGAATCCCTTGGGGGCATTGACCGTAATATGACAGAATTCACCTTGCAGTTTGTGACAGAGAATCTGGAGTCAGTTGTACCGGTAATGCAGTTAACTGAAGGTAACTACAAAGACATGAGGGAGGAGCTGGCCAGAGTTGATAAGAAGGAAAGCTGAACATAAGAGAGAATGGAGCAGCGATGGCAGGAGTTTCTGGGGGTAATTTGGGAGGCAGAGCAGGAATTCAACCCAAGGAAGAAGAAAGATACTGAGTGGATGCCAAGGCAACCATGGCTGATGAGGGAAGTCAGGGTCAGCATAAAAGCAAAAGAAAAAACATGCAATGTGGTGGAGATTATTGGGAAGCCAGAGGATTGGGAAGCCTTTAAAAACAGCAGAGAGTAACTAAAAAAAAGTAAGGACGGGTGTGTAAATAAAATATAAGGGTAAGCGAGCTAGTAGCATAAAAGAATATTGCAAGAGTTTTTCTTTAGATATATGAAAGGCAAGAGGGAGTCAATAATAGAAATTGTACCACTGGAAAAGGTAGAAATAGTAATGGGGAACAAAGAAATGATGGAAGAAGTGCATCGATGCTTTAAATCAGCTTTCACAGTGGTGTGACAATGCTGCTCATTTCACAAGGTTAAGTTCTCCTTGGATTTTATTTCAAGAGGGGTTGTAAAGGCAGAGGTATCAATTTGTCTGGGTTAGGGACTTTGCTCATGGCTAACAGATACTGCCTAAGGCAACAGTCAGGGAAAAGGCTTTTAGGTTTTATATTAAACACTTGTCCAATAAAAGGAGAGTGGCCAGTTCTTCCAGTTTGCTGTTTTTGACAAACAGTCGGTTGGAAGCTCCTGGATAAAGAAAGCTGCTGGTGAGAAAAGTTCCCCAATTCAACATTTTCCAGTGGACTCAC
>NW_025119557.1:0-1042 GCF_004010195.1 Chiloscyllium plagiosum
CCTGCTCAGACTCAGTACTTCAACAAAAAAAAAAGTACTCCTTACTTCAGCATACATGTTCGGAAATATTTGACTTCTTGCATGCAAAAAGTTTGGTTTCCTTCTTGGACAACCTAGGATCAGAGTACCTCATATCAGAATGGAGTTTGCAGGTTTACCACAGACATGAGAAAGAATTTCGGAGCAAATGACTGCACATGCTGGAATCTGTACTGATAACAAAAAAAAAACACCTGGAAATTACCTGGATCAGGAAGCATTCATGCTGAGAATGGACGTCAGGTTTTCCAGATTGGAGTCATCGTTATCAGAGCTGATGTGAAGTGTGGAGGTGGCAGTGGTTATGCAATAGTCGGGAGAGGGGGTGGCCTGCTGTTTGAGTAACGATGTTAATCGTTCGGGTAAGTGATTGGAATTTGAGAATGGCAGAACAATGGAGTATTGGTGAAACCACACCCACTCCTTCGCTTTCCTTTAGTTTTAACTGTTACATTCTCTCTCACCATGACTTCGCCATTCTCCCACTTCAATGGGACTGACTGTTATTTCCTATTTGGCAAGTTTACTCACTATTGTTCTGTATTCGTGGAATTCTGTACAGCATAGGCTGTCGGGTCTGGCTCATTAAGTATATTCAAGTCTGAGAGAGACAAAGTTGGAATCAATAAAGTTATGAAGAGTTATGAAGAAAGGCGAGTTATGCAATTCGGATTATCAAATCAGACATGAGCTCAGTTCATGGTGGAACAGACTTGTGTTGAACCGTCTCTTTCTGCTTCTAAAAATGGCTTTGTTAATATGAATCTGCAAAGATGATCTGAGTAAAGTTCGCCATGTTAAAAATGCGTGGACCCACTTGGGGCACTGAACCGATGTGAGACCTGCAAATGTCAACACACGAAGTAGAGTCAATTAAACTAACCTTCAGGGCACATATTGATCCTGGCTCCAGTTAGCCTATAGTCGGTTCTAACAAACCACCATCAGTCTTTCTTATCCGGTGGCCTCATCTGTTCTTGTTTTGAGCCAAATGCACGTCTGG
>NW_025119558.1:0-1042 GCF_004010195.1 Chiloscyllium plagiosum
ACGAATTAGACTTTAGGATTTCCACATTGTGTTTCAGGAGCTCAGGCATCAGAAGCGATTGGTAGGGTTTCCCCGAGAATGGGTGCATGGTAGTAGGATACTAAGCACCCTGCCTGGACTAGGGGTCATTTTCGGACAGCAATATCCCAGGAAGCCCAACAGGGAGAATTCCTCAGAAACAAAATTAAAAACGGGCTGTGACCAGGAGGGAAGGCTCCTCCCCCAGCTTGTCCCACACATACCAGGCTCTCACAATGGACTAGTCATTAAACTCACAGGGAATTCCTTGTTCACAAACATTTATCACAAACTGACACTAATCATAATGAATGTATCAGGGATACAGTCATCAGAGTGGTGTCCTTCCCCATTAAAATAATCATGTTCCCAACTAACCCACAGGATATGGGACAAGGGACAGGGAAATTTGAGGGAAAACACAGAACCCAGAAAAGTAATTAACAGACAAAAGAAAAGGGAACTCCTTCATGATGTTGCCACGGTATACAGGGCAGGAGTGTTCCCGGTCAGGACGCTGACTTGGCTAATTTGGAGAATAAACTCAGGATCCTGACCCAACAACTCTCTAATGAGCCTGAGAAAACCCAGAGAACCCAGAGAAGACCATGAGACAGCTCGTGGAGAATCAGGCTAACCATCACTTAGTGACCAGACTGGAGGGTCACGCCAACACGATTAACCAGATCATCCACGGCCCAAGCAGAGATGACGGTGAGCAGTAAAACCACACCCTGTGCAGTAACGGGATGGTGGAACAGCTGAGGGAGGAGCTCAGGGAGGTCAGCCAAGGGAAAGTCCCATCCCGGGTTAGTGACAAACAGCATAAATATTTGTTCCAGGAGAATAGCCACACCAACGTCTCTCACTGTGAGTGACAGCAGCTCACCTAGGGCTGGGTTAATAACAGCTGTAAGGACACTCTCGGTGGGACAGCTGGGATTCCACTATGAGGGATTCCACTTGACCGAAGTTAGGATGAAGTCCAAGCTGTATAAAAAAGGTATTTGGATGGGCTACCATG
>NW_025119559.1:0-1042 GCF_004010195.1 Chiloscyllium plagiosum
CAGGAATCCATTGTCGATTGTTGGAAAAACTCACCTGGTTCGCCGATGTCCTTGAGGGAAGGATACTGCTGTCCATACCTGATGTGGCCTGTATGTGACTGCAGACTGAAGACAACGCTGCTGAATCTTAACTGCCCTCTGGCATGGGCAATAAATACTGGTTAAACAGCGACGCCCTCATCCTGTGAATGAGTAACAAATAATCGTCGGTGCTGCAGTAATAATGGATGGTCTCAAGTTGCACCGAAACTGCAGTGACTACTAATGCTGTGAAGAAAAAAACGTCCATAAGTGTATATCAGGTAGGTTGAACAGTATGTTGTGAACCAAACTAGAGAGCAGGTTATTTCAGATTTGGTGTTGTGTTGTCGGGAGGAATAATTAATAACCTTACTCTGAAGCAGCTTTGGAGGAATAGTGACATCAATATGTTGCATTTTTACACGGCGTCTGAATACAATATCGAATGTCTGAACATTCTGATCAAACATCATGGAAGCCCGGAGGCTAGAGGGTCAAGTACGTCCCAATTAATTGGGGAAGTACAATATAACACTCAATGGGAGAAGCAATGGTTGAGCGAGTCATAGAGTCCGACAGCCCGGAGAAAGGCCCTTCAGCCCAAACTGGTCCATTCCAAACAAAATGTCGATTCACATTAACCCATTTCCCTGCCCTTGCCCCATATTCTTCTTATTCTTTCCTATCCATGTATTTGTCCAAATGCATTTTAAATTTTATGAATGTACCTCCCTCAACCTGTACCTCCCTGCTGGCAGCTCATTCCATGTGTATACCACCCAACCTTTCACTGTATCTCAGACCATTGACTCCGGGCATCATCCTTGTAAATTTCGTCTGCACTATTTCCAGTTTAATAACATTCTTCCCATAGCAAAGTGAACAACACTGAACATAACACTACCAGTAGTGCCTCACCAGCATCCTGTATAACTGCAACATAACTCCCTAATTTCGATACTCTTTTCTCTGACAGTTGAAGGCCAGCGTGCCAAATGCCTTTTTCACTGCCCTGTCTACC
>NW_025119560.1:0-1042 GCF_004010195.1 Chiloscyllium plagiosum
AGTGCGAGGGGGTCAGGGTGACAGTGACGCAGTCAGTGTGAGGGTGTCATAGTGACAATGACGCAGTCACTGTGAGGGGCGTCTGGGTGAGAGTAACGCAGGAATTGTGAGGGGGTCAGGCGATAGTGACGCAGTAAAAGTGAGGGTGTCAGGGTGACAGTGTCGCAGTAAGTGTGATGGGGTCAGGTTGACAGTCACGCAGTGAATGTGAGGGGGTCAGGGTGGTAGTGACGCAGTAAGTGTGAGGGGGTCAGGGTGTCGGTGAAGTAGTAATTGTGAGGTTTCAGGGTGGCAGTGGCGCAGTAAGCGTGAAGGGGTCAGGGGGATAGTGATGCAGTAATTGTGAGGTGGTCAGTGGGACAGTGAAGGAGTAATTGTGAAGGGTCAGGGTGACAGTGGCGCAGTAAGCATGAGGGGGTCAGGGTGATACTGACGCAGTAATTGTGAGGTGGTCAGGGTGACAGTGAAGGAGTAATTGTGAGGGGTCAGGGTGACAGTGACGCAGTAAGTGTGAGGGGGTCAGGATGACAGTGACGCAGTATCTTTGAGGGAGTCAGGGTGACAGTCACGCAGTAAGTGTGAGGGGCTCAGAGTGATAGTGATGCAGTAAGTATGATGGGGTCAGGTTGACAGTCACGCAGTGAATGTGAGGGGGTCAAGGTGGTAGTGACGCAGTAAGTGTTAGGGGGTCAGGGTGTCGGTGAAGTAGTAATTGTGAGGGTTCAGGGTGACAGTGGCGCAGTAAGCGTGAGGGGGTCAGGGTGATAGTGACGCAGTAATTGTGAGGTGGTCAGGGGGACAGTGAAGGAGTAATTGTGAGGGGTCAGGGTGACAGTGACGCAGTAATTGTGAGGGATTCAGGGTGACAGTGATGCAGTAAGTGTGAGGGGGTCAGGGTGACAGTGAAGGAGTAATTGTGAGGGTGTCAGAGTGATGGTGATGCAGTAAGTGTGGGAGGGTCAGGATGACAGTGACGTAGTAAGTGTGAGGGTGTCAGGGTGTCGGTGAAGTAGTAATTGTGAGGGGTCTGGTTGACAGTCAC
>NW_025119561.1:0-1042 GCF_004010195.1 Chiloscyllium plagiosum
AGGTGCAGGTGAATCTGTGGCGGATATGGAAGAAGAATTTGAGGGTTTTGTTAAGAAAAGGAAGGAAGCATATGTCAGGGATAGACAGGATAGATTGAAGAGTATAAAGGCAGGAGGAGTATACTTAAGAGGGAAATCCGGAGGGCAAAAAGGGGACATGAAATACCTTTGGCAAATAGAATTAAGGAGAATCCAAAGGGTTTTTACAAATACATTAAGGACAAAAGGGTAACTAGGGAGTTGCAAAATGTCCAGATTACAGAGGAGGAAGTGCTGGATGTCTTGAAACGGGTAAAGGTGGATAAATCCCCAGGACCTGATCAAGTGTACCCTAGAACTCTGTGGGAAGCTAGAGAAATGATTGCTGGGCCTCTTGCTGAGATATTTGTATCATCGATAGTCACAGGTGAGGTGCTGGAAGACTGGAGGTTGGCTAATGTGGTGCCACTCTTTAAGAAGGGTAGTAAGGACAAGCCAGGGAACTATAGACCGAAGTGAGCCTGACATTGGTGGTGAGCAAGTTGTTGGAGGGAATGCTGAGGGACAGGATATACATGTATTTGGAAAGGTAAGGACTGATTAGGGACAGTCAACATGGTTTTATGGATGGGAAATCATGTCTCACAAACTTGATTGAGTTTTTTGACGAAGTAACAAACAGGATTGATGAGGGCAGAGCGATTGATGTGATCTATATGGACTTCAGTAAGGTGTTCGACAAGGTTCCCCATGGGAGACTGGTTATCAAGGTTAGATCTCACGGAATAAAGGGAGAACTAGCCATTTGGATACAGAACTGGCTCAAAGGTAGAAGACAGAGGGTGGTAGTGGAGGGTTGTTTTTCAGTCTGGAGGCCTGTGACCAGTGGAGTGCCACAAGGATCAGTGCTGGGCCCTCTACTTTCTGTCATTTACATAAATGATTTGGATGCAAGCTTAAGAGGTACAGTTAGTAAGTTTGCAGATGACAACAAAGTTGGAGATGTAGTGGACAGCGAGGAAGGTTACCGCAAATTACAACAGGATCTGGACCAGATGGGCCA
>NW_025119562.1:0-1042 GCF_004010195.1 Chiloscyllium plagiosum
GTTTAATATCCTTCCTATAATAGGGGAACCAGAACTGCATACATTAGTTCAGAAGAGGTTTCACCAACATCATGTCCAACCTCAACATGACATCCCAACTCCTGTTCCCAAAGGTCATATATCCCTTTGCATCCATATTTCCTTAAGACTAAATCACACATTGCTTGCAATCTCCAGTGACTCCAATGTTGTAGCGCAGCCATAATCTCTTGCATCATCATTTTATTCAACATTTCCCTCCCGTCGGGTAATATCCAGCGTCCATCTGCTGTCTTTGCAGCTCCTAAATCTTTTAGTTCCTTTTCATCCTTTTCAGTAAACAACAGGGTACCCTGAAGACCTGGAATTGCAGGAATGAGGGAGTATATCACTGCTCCCTGTAAATTCAGTACGGCTTATTTAACTACCTCACCGGCCAGTCTATTTCCCCTTACTTCCGGTTCATTCTCTTTCTGGTGTCTGTTTGTATGAACTGCCGCTATTTCTGTCGGGAGTAACAGAGGTTCCAGCATTTGTTTTATCAATTCCTCATGTGCTAATTATTTCCCTCTGCTATTTATCAGTCCTCTATCTTGCCAATGTTTTCCGTAGATATGTCCCACTCCAGACACATAATTGGAGTCTGTATATATATCGTTCCTATTTTTGTTTCCTAAGGTTCTGAGAGCTCTTTCTAGGCCAGAGCGTTCACAGTTTTGGGCTGACCAGCCGTCAGGTAGCATTTCAGCCTCAATAACGCTTCCCTCTATCCCATCTACTCTAGCATATCCATTGTGCCTTTTCCCCTTAATCACCCAGGAGCACCCGTCGATAAACAACCAAGCTCCTGCATGCAACGGTAAGTCTCTTAAGTCCATTCACACTTTAGTCTGATATTCAATAATACTAAGGCAGTCGTGTTCTGCGTTGTCAAAGGCCACCCCCTCTCCCCAAAACAGAAATGCAGCTGGATTCAAGCAACTGTCTGTGACTAGCACAATGTCATCCTGTTCTATTAAAATTGCATCAAATTTCAAGATCCTAGAGACTGTGAGCCATCTTC
>NW_025119563.1:0-1042 GCF_004010195.1 Chiloscyllium plagiosum
GCTGTGAATTTGTAAAATTGAATGTTAACTCCTCCACTTTACCAAACTGTAAAGTGAAGTGTTGCGAGAACAAGTATTGTGCTTCTTCGCAACAGGAGAGCAATGTAGCTTATTGAATTGAGAACAAATAGAAGGTAAAGGTTGTTCCTAAAGAGAGAGCAGAGGTGTTTCTCAAAGCAGCCTCTGTTTGGTCTCACCAATGTAAAGGAGACGACATTGTAAGCAGCAATGACCGGAGACCAGATTGAAAGAGTACAGGGGAAATGTTTTGCCTGGAAGATGTGTTTGGGGCCTGGTGAGTGAGAATAGAAGGGCAGCTGCTGCAGCTTCTGCAATTGCATGGGAAGGTGCCATTGGGGAGTGAGGAAGTGTTCTGGATGATGGAGGGTGTCAAAGATTGAGCGGCCCCTGTGAAATGCTGACAGTGGACGGGAGGGGAAGCTGTATTTGGTGGTGCTGATCTGCTGGCAGTGGCAGAAGTCGTCGAGAATGTTTCTATGAATGCAGAATCCAGAGCATTGGGAAGTGTGGACAAAGGGAACACAATGATTGACACTTTCTGTATAATTTGATAAATGCGACGTTGTTGACTTTGGAAACAAATACCAGAAGGCAGACTACTACCTGACTGGTTGTACTTTCGGGGAGGGGAGTGTGCAGCGGGACTTCAGTGTCCTTGAGCGCCAGTCGCTGAAGGTTCGTTTGCAGATTCAGCAGGTAGTCAAATGGTACGTTGACAATAATTGCGAGATTCTGAGTACAGGAACAGGGATGCGTTGTTGTGGTTGCACAGGTAAGGACACATCGAGAACACTGTGTGCAGTTGTGATCTCTTTTAATGACGAATTATACTCTTTGTATTGAGGCGGCGCAGCAAAGGTTTACCCGGCTGATTCTCGTGATGGCGGGACTGACGTACGAGGAGGGATTGACGAGGTTAGAATTGTTCCAGCTGGAGGTCAGGCGCGTTAAGGGTGATTGCATAGAGATTTATTAAATTCCAATGGCTTAGACAGCATCGACACTGGGAGAATAAGTGTTG